>NC_084976.1:1936206-2153706 GCF_963691925.1 Scomber scombrus
TAATAAAGCCTGAGTTGTTTCTGTGTAAGTGGAAGCAGGCCTGCTCCTTGCTCTGTTAAGACATTACACAGTATATTATCTGTAGCTCTAGCCATTAGCCTAAAGGTACTTCATTTCCAGCACAACATTACGGGAGTGATATCCAAAGTAGATAAACTGTTGATAGGCCAAGATCTCAACAGTAATTACATCATGTTTTATAGTACATAATCCCTGAGAAAATGATGAGAAGCTGGATGAAAGTGTGCATCAATCAAATGTAACAAACCCAATTATTGTCATCCCTCCCTCCTTTTTTCGTCGCTGCTCGCAGCCATCACACATCTCCCCATGACTCAATCCTGATATGGCAATTACAGCTGCGGAGAGTCTTTGCTAATAACTGCAATCCAATCACTTCACAGCACGCACGGAAGGAAAGAGGGCCCGCGATAAATAATGACAACCCACAATTTACTTGATATTGTTATTTTTACGCTTGCCTCCTAAATAACAGGATCATAAGTAGCTTAATTTTTGCTTGCCTCTACATGTTTCCCTCCACTATTATTGCTGTCACATGGTACATATGTTCTGCCTACTGTTTGCAGCGGTGTAGGCTGCACATACTCACATACACAGGAGATATGGAGGGTAAACAAGTGAGATCAGTGTTAGACAAGTCAGGGCCATCTTACGGGCATAGTCAGGGTAAGGAAGGTTACTTTGGAAATGTAATGTAAGGTCACAGATTACTAGTAATGTAACCATTTCAATGACTTAATCAAAATAATGTAACTTATTACATTTTAATGACTTTTCTAATTGTCTAACTAATGTTTTCAGCTGTTAGGGTAAGTGTATAGCCTGGCTAACACCAGACCGCATCTCAATCTCATGTGAGATTGAGGTAGGGTCTGGGGAGGAGCCCTTCATTTCCTCGTATTTGAGGCCGGATCAACGAATGTCGATCAAATGCTTCTGTACACTACTGGACAAACTTACAGCCAATCATATCAACCATACACGATGACATATTCAGAGTGGGGCTAACTGGTATATAAAGCTTTTGCCAAAGCCTGTAGGGAGCAGCGTGAACACATCCTTTTTATAAATGAAATCATGTAGCGCAAGTTATTGTTCTATTTTCAAAGTGAACTTGTCTTCCAATTTATTTAGCACACAATCTATTGCTGCTTGGAACGGTTGCTGCACCTCCGTGCCCGCCATGCTGGATGTAAACAGAGTCACTCTACGGTCGTCATCGCCTTGAGCCCGCCTCCCCGTTCTGTGATTGGTTCCCTATCTCAGGCAAAGATTTTGTCTTGGTGGCCATGCTAACTTTAAGGGCGAAGTAGAATATCGCTCGTATGAGAGCATGGGTATACCCAGGATAGTAAGTGTTCCCATTAAGCACCAAAATCTAAGTTCAGCTGTTTTTCATGGATACTGACATGATTTATAAGAGAGATCATTTTTTTATAAAGCAACATTTATCTCTCATTTGAATATGTATTTATTAGTTCATGTAGATTTTGGAATATAAAATAAAGATATTTGATGAAAAAAGTCAAAAGTCTGGCATGAGCTTAATTGGTACTGTGACTCCATTTAAGCCCATGTGTGCTTCTAATAAGCCCAAGTCATGATTTATTTACCATATATATACATACATATATTGTTTTCAAAGAATTAAAAACAGCAATATAAGTATTCAGTAACATGTTGAGCAAAGTCTTAAAGGTGTGACTTCAGATGTAACCTTGGTGTACACCTCTCCAACACCCTCACCTGGCGTGAAAACACTATGAGCCTTGTCAAAAAGGCTCATCAGCACCTGTATTTTCTGAGGAAGCTGAAGGGGGCGGGGATGAACCCAAACATCCTCAGCTCCTTTTACAGGTGTGTGGTGGAGAGTGTACTGACCTCCTGCATCACAGTCTGGTACTGCAGCTGCACCGAGGTAGAAAAGAAGGCACTGCAGAGGGTGGTAAAGTCTGCACAAAAGACCCCACCCACCCTGCACATGGACTGTTTTGCCCCCTCCCCTCAGGCAGGAGGCTGCGCAGCATCCGGTCGAGAACCACCAGAATGGAAAACAGCTTCTTCCCGGATGCTGTCAGGCTGCTAAACACCTCAACAATGCCGTGCCCTTGATTGCTGCATGGTTTAACTTTCCATTCCCTTATGGCACTTTATGTGGTTGCACTTGATGCTGTTGCACTTTAGTTGCTGTTTAGTGTTTAGTTTTTAGTGATTCTTTTAAATGTATTATTTATATACATATTTATGTTGTTTTTTAGTAAACATATCTATTATACACTGCATGCACTAGTAAAACATGTTAGGATAGGGGCCTTGACGTACCTACATTATTATCATTTTTGAGGCCTATCTCAAATTTTTTATTTCACTGTATATCCTGCTGACATGATGCATTATTCAAGATAAATTACCTCAAACTAACCACTCATTGCTAATCAATACAAAGCAGTGCACAGACAATAGGAGAATCAGGCGGTCAATAGTGGCTTACAGCTATTTTGTTTTTATTCCCACTTGTGTGTGATGTGGTACTCACTGTAAAGAGATATTTGTGATTTTGGACTCTAGAAATGAAAGGGACTGGAGTCCAAATTCATCCAGCACAACCACACACGCACTGGTTATTTTAGAAATGTTTGAGCCACCAACACAAAACTGTGAAATATACTATTCATTTACTAATTTTGAAGAAATAATTAATAATTATTCTTTATGAATTTTTTGTTTTAGTTTTTTTAAACCAATGTATTTATTGATTGAGTCTGTATATAACAGAAGTCCTGTCCCCATACCACACTGGAAGAGAACTGAGGTCATCAAACTCCGGTCTGTCCATAGATCCAGGACTAAGTGCTATGGGTACAGGGTCTTCTCTACTGCTGCCCCCATTCATTTCTCCTCCACCATGAAACATTCAAGAAACACCTTCAAACTTACTTTTAGTACCTAGCTTTTAACTGTGTCTGTCACTGTGTACTTTATGACCATGGATTTTCTGATTTCTTTTTTCATTGTGTTTTTTTCCCTCTGTGTGAAGCACTTTGGATCAACCATGTTGTGTTCTAAGTGCTATATAAATAAAGTTGAAGTTGAAGTATTATGTATTATTTATTTAACAGTTTAATTACATTTTCTGCATATTTTATATCTTCCTACACTATAGTTTAATTGATTTTTGCATCACACAAAACCAGTGAGAAGACACAGCTGATAAGTTGGGAATGTTCTGTCAAACTTTAAAGTTAAGAATGAATTTTGCTGCTTGACTTTTGAGGCAAGCACAAGAAGTTCTCCATCCTCTGATGAAGATGTATTGCCTGTGTCAGGAAACACTCTCTATAGCGCATTATATTTACTCTGCACCATTTTAATTAAGCGCTTGAATTCTGAGTGTGTTGATGTAAAGTGCCCTTGAAAAAAAGTAGAGTCCATGAAAGTGCACCACACTATTAACAATCCCACAATGCAATGCACTGAACTGTATTAGAAATGTACATTACTGCTGTTGAACTCTACAACTGAGAGTGATGATGGAGTGGATTACTTTCCTCAAAAATATTTGCAAAGCTTATTTTTTTTTAAACTTTTTAAATCCTACATTGTCCTCGCTTCTGGCTTTTTAAGCACAGTTTTACCTTTACTTCTTACATCACCGACTGTCAATCAGCATAATGGTGTGAAAGCAACTGCAGGATGTGAATTGAACCAGTTGTGTGTTCATGTGTGTGCAACACCAAGAAAGTGGGTTGCACTCGATTAAAACATGGCTCCATAGCACAACTATTGGTTAAAAACTCCACAAGGGCCCCTATATGTTGGGTCTTGACCCTTGCATACTGTTCAGATTGGGGTATTTCTCAGTATCCCCTCATAATTACTCTCTATACATAATTTCGGAACCACAAATCATTCATGTGTACCTTATCAGTCATAAATAATCATCTTTCAGAGAGCACAGATAGTGTAATCTTTAGTTTTTATGCTTTTTATTGATGGAGGAAAAATATTTACAATCACACTATATAATGGTCTAATGTTATATATCACTGGCAAGCATAATGCTTTTAATGACTTAAATGGTGGTTTGAATGGTGGTTTTTACATTTTTTTAATTAATACGCATCAAACACTCAACAAAATGTGTATCAGCTGCACAAAAACATTTTTTAGAAAGTTGAAATATTTCCATTTTTTTATGTTCTGGGTCACATGATGTTAAGTCATCAAATTTCTGGCTAAAATGAAAGATTTTAAGGTGTTTTTATTCTCTCAAACGTAACAATGTACATACAAATTAGATTCTGAACAGTATGTAAAGGTTAAGGTTGTTTCAATTCTTCTCTGCACTGCCAGAATGTGATTCTAGTGAGGAAATAATACAATTTCTTTTCACCTATTCTGTTTTTGCAAAGCAGTTAAAGTTGGATGATATGTAGTCAAGGTAATAACACAAATGGCCTTAAAAACCCCATAATATGTGATACTGCATGTGTTGCATTTAGTATATACTTCTCAGCTTCACAGAAATATGACCTGACATCTGTGTGTGTTTCCTGTGTCGCTACTAAAGTCAAATGAGTATGCCTGTGATACTTAACACCGCCAGATAAGAGGATCTGATTTTTTTTTTTTTCATTCCCTCCTTTTCCTTAAAGTTCTGTCTGAATTCTTCGGCTGTTGGCACGATTGTCAAGAGAGACAATAACACAATATGCCTGATAAACTGGTCAATACAGACAAAGCCTTAAACCATGAAATCTTATTGGACGATCAATCAGTCAATTTTCCCTGCCCGAGCCTGCTCCCACCAAATTGGAGTCCTCTACAGTGGTGAAGTCAACCGGCAATTTGGCAGTGCAGTGCTTTGGGGTACTCTACTTCAATTGAGTCGGAGAGCAGCATCCCCAGAAAGTGCTCTAAAAAGAAAAGGCAGCTCAGGCAAAGCACTGAAGGATTTTTCAAGAGGAAAAGCTTAAAAATAATGACATCTTTGGAGGGAGTCTGTTATGGCTGAGAGCTGTTCTAGCCTTCTATAATTGGTCCCACATAAAGCACCATTACAATTTGATTTGGCTATAAACACACATTTAAAGCTGCTGTATTTAATTTGCGCTCTGTCAAATGGCTAGCAAAAATGGCAGCGAGAGGTAACAGTTTGAATTTTCTCCTTATCCCAGAAATCATGTTGAGTGATGTTAGTAAAGTCTATGAAATGACTAATGTTTACCAGCTGGGTCCGTGTGTTACTTTTTAACAAAGACTTAATCAAATACCAATCTGACTCAGTGATGTGGACAGGAAGATGTTTCATCACAATGACAGCTGTTTAACTGTATTTCCTATTGCTTTCGTCACTGGATATGTTTATATGTATATTAATGACAGTAGGTTCAAAGCTAAAGCAGACTGTAATGACGGAATAGCTTTACTGGTCACACTGCAATTCATTCTGGCCCCAGACTGATGCCAACTGGACATGGGGTCTACACAAACTACACAAGCCATCTCAGACAAGGTCAACAACTAGTTGCAACTAGTGCAAAGCATAAGATACAGTATCCAACTAAAACCAGCCAGCATGTCCATGTGGGCCCCATTAGGGTTACATTTGGGCTGCAATATGGGTCCAAAGTGGGTTTGGCTGCATTTACCATGGTGGCCCCACCTGTGTTTGCCCATATGGGTTTCCAGTCGGTTTGGACTGGGTTTCAGGTGGGGCCCAACTGGGTGAGTTACACATGTTTCGGAAACAATATGGGGCCCATACAATTTGCCCTGTTTATGCCCATGTCCGCTTAGCCCACTTACATCCCTTATGAGCTCATACAGTCAGTTAAATGCCCACATGTGAAGTCCATGTGGGCATTTAACCCATGTGGGGCCTACATGGACATGCTGGCTAGGGATCATAGTTTTTTTTTTCAACATTTCAAATTTAATTTAAAGATAAGTCACTCTAACAAACAGGGCCAGATGAAGTTGCTAAGGAACCCTGGCAAGAAATTATACCAAATATACAAAGATATACACGGTTTAAAACAACATTTTGACATTTCCCTTCTATAAGACAGGGCCTCAAGATGAGTAAAAATGCAGGAGTTGCCTAAAGGCCCTACTCCTTCAAGTTTGTATTCAGCGTTCCTGGTGCATATTACTAAGCAAATTTGCATTTATTCAAATTACCACAAACTTATTTTGGGTCTCCGAGGTTTTTCAGCCTCAGGGAAGTTGCCCACTTTGCCCAGTTGGCAATCCAGCCTTGATTCAAAAGATACCAATGCCATTAAGCATACACACCACCAGCATTTCATTTGGAGAATTAAAAGAGTGATACTGTGTCCTGAATGCATAACAAACACTTATTCTTACAGTGCATTGAGAATTTTAGAATTATCACTCAGAAACCAAAGACTGTCCTGCTACTGAGACAGGATTACCAAGCGTGTGAGAATGGTGTTAATGGACTCTCCTATCCCACAATACATAAAACAAAATGTAAAAAGCTGTGTAGCAGCAGTTCAGAAAACAGACAAATAAATTGATTAATGTACCAGTATAGTGGAGACAATCAGGGATCGGTTGGATAAGGAATCAGAGACGTTGGTCGTCTTCCCCTTCTGGTTGTCTGTCATGTTCAGGCCACTTGGAGGGTCCCAGGTGCCAATCTGAAAAACAAAACACACCCATTTAATTCTTCATCTAGCTCCAGGATATGAAGACACTTATGTGGTTAAATGAGCATACAGGATATAGATAATATGTAAGATGTAAAACAAGATCACTATTACTCCTCATTGGTTTTCAGGCAAAAACATCAATGTGAATGGAGGGAGGACAGTGTTACATTATTATTCTTTTTTCCTCATCTTTAATTTGGGTGGATAGTCCTGCTCTCAGTTTTGGAACTACAATTCCCATCATGCTTTGAGGGATGCAAAATATATTTATTTTGGTTGATGTTTTGTTTTGTTGTTGTTGTTTTTTTGCTTATATGCATGCATGTCTTCACATTTAAGCAATTTATTACCATTATACCTACATAGGAGAACAGACTTTGCACCCCATCAAAGACCTGCATTTTTTTTTGGATCACTAGATTATTTTGATACTGAAGAAAAATGAAAAGGTGATTATTCTCAGGGAAGTTCTGAGTTACAGACAGTATTTCTATTATTTCTAAGAAGATTAATGGATGTGCATGATGCACATCAGAGACGATGATATTCTCGGACGTATAAGTCACACTAAATCTAAAAATATGTCATGTATTGTTGTGCTCTGAGTTATCAATCAAAGAAGCAGTTTTGATACAAATTGTGGTGCAGGTCTCTCCCCCTGTACTCCCCCTGGCAACTAAAAAACATAAGATCTGGAAAAGCAGGTATTTGATGGGACGCCCTCCCGCATGCAGGTTAGATATGCCACACACTGATCCACCAGCTTACTTCCAACACTGGCACTGAACCTTTGTAATGTACATAAACCATGAGGTGTAGAATCTTTTAACATGAACGTAACATCAAGGGATACTCAGCTGGCAGAGACACAAGTGTTTTTTAATTGGTATCATCCTACACTACCAAACACACAGGCAGACATGTACAGTATAGACACATACTGTACACAGACTGGTCTCCCTTTCCATCCTGAACACATACAGAGAATAATGTGGAGCACCCTGAGGACACAGTTGACAGCCATGTGAACCCTCAACAATGTCAGGGAGCACTTTTTTCTAGTGTCCCCACAGGGAATCATGTTAGAGATGATCTAAGTTCTGGATCGGCCCTGTGGCCTGGAGACGCTGAGGAGAACTCAAAGGAGGAGGGGGGATTGCTGGGGACGCAAAGAGGAAGAAGAGCATGGCGAAACTATCGGATCATGCCTCAAGGCTTCTCTTGTCCTCTCTCAGCTCTCCCTCAGGTCTCAACACCCGAGCCTCACCGTCAGTAACCCACCGCCCCCCATCCAACCTCGCCGCCCTGAGCATCACTAGAAGGGACCACAAACACTCCAACCCACACCAGCCACACACTCCTCGGGGCTCCTCTGATGCCCCGCGAGAGGGCCTGAGATAGGCTTTGAAATTGCAAATCAACTCTTTAATTCAGGCTTCATGAGGCTGGAGGGCTTCTGAAGGGGTTTTTATTAATAGAGTAAATTATTCATGGAGGTGCAGGCACACACAGCATACAGACCAGAGGTCAGGAGCTACTGAGAGGCGAGCGCCGGTGAGGATGCTGAAGTGTGAAGTGTTTGCAGTTGCATGCGAGAATATTATTTGTGTCGGCTGTGTTAGCAGGTTCTCTTCCCGCTGATAATCTCATGAATCTTAATTTGACTGCTGAAGACTGGAGGGATGGCAACCCTAGGAAAAGATGTAAACCATGAATGCAACTGTTCATATGAGTGCACAAACACACGCTGAGACATATGCCAAAACATGCAAGGAAGCATTCTACTTGACGTATAGATTTCAAGCTCAACTTGATACAATACTCATATGTCAAATGTGCTGGTAAATTGGGGTTACTGGTTGTTGTAGTCCTTACTCCTGTCCATACAGTCTGGACTACAGCCAATATGTGGCTTCATCAGTGTGACTTAGTCAAATGAAGTGGGTACATTTCATGGTTAGTCTGTAGAGTACAGAAGTCCCTCTTTTTGTTTCATTGGAGTGTATTTCAATATTGAGCAGCAGAAAATAATTAGAACATTCACTCAGCAGTATTTTGGTATTTTTTAAGCCTTCAAAATAATGAATTTATTACTAATCTGCATCATATTTCATGGTTTCACAGGTAACTGAATCAGCACACTCCCACCAGCGCAGGGCTAATGCATTGCTGTTGTCAGTCTGAACACCAATAACTGTCCATTGCTTGTTACTTTGTGAAAAACAATGAAAAACACAGACAAAAACCATCTTGTATGTCTGTAACTATTATGCAAAGAGAGAGGAGGGTGTCGAGGACAGTAAAAGAAAACAGAAACAGCTTGAGTTCCTGGCAAGTCAGATTTTTTTTTTTTTACATGCAAACACAGAATCAGAGCGAGGAAACAACCAGGGAGGTCCGGGGAAACTAAGCCGAAGTCATTTTGATGTTGTGGCCACAATCTGTATTGCAGGATCACATGACGATACATGTAAATGGTAAATGGACTGTACTTATATATCATTTTTTGTAGTCTTTTTGACAACTCAAAGTGCTTTTACACTACATGTCACATTCACCCATTCACACACATTCATACACTGATGGCAAGGCTCATCAGGAGGAAACTACCATTCACTCACACACCATCGGCGCAGCCATCGGGAGCAATTTGGAGTTAAGTATCTTGCCCAAGGACACATCAGTATGTGGACTGGAGGAGCAAGAAATTGACGGCCGCTCTAATTTCTGAGCCACAGCTGCCCCATGACTGCCACTTGCTGAAAAATAATTTCTCCCAATCATGACAAAAGGAAAGGTTGTGAAACAGTCAACGTATTCGTCTGAGCATCACAAAAACCCCAGAATGACTCTCAAAATGCATAATCAGAATTTGATCCTTTAGGTTTAATATCAGTAAATAAAGTCGGCCCTCAGGCTACAGGACTTTACAGGGTAATGACTTGCAGCAAAGGTCCTTTGCTGGAATCAAACCAGGGCCACTGCTATTAGTGACATGTGCGGTAAACACTGGACTACCAAGGCGCTCCAGCATACTAGCTACTGTTGACAGATACTAAAACAGTTAAAATCTCACCACCAGTTCTCACTAAAGAACAAACCACCCATGTTGACTGTACCTCCCCAACCATTTTTTCACCCAGACTCATTTAACCCTCTGCTTATATTTCTTCTCAGTGCAAAGCATTTTGTTTACATCGGCTTCCCCATGAGATCACGTGAGATGGTGCATTAGTCCCCTGGGCATGATAATCTTATTATATCTAATTCTAAATTGTGATATCCTGTAGTGTGTGTGTTTTTAAATCTTGAAGCATGTGCATGTTTGAGATTAGAGAGAAGAACAGCTGTGAGGTTCCTCCTCATGTGCGTAATACAACCCCATTTTCAAAATTGTAGTCTAAGAGTGGCTTCAGTATCCCTGTGGGAGCCTGGCCAGAAAAGGGCTGTGGATGCCATTGGAAGCCTGAAAAAGTTTTTTTGTGTGTATGTGTGTGTGTGTTTGCACCCAGTAAGCATCTTTTATTGTAATGAATGTGTATATTGTATTCAGTTCTCTTAATACATCCGTGGAGGAAGACACATTCATTTGTTTCATGTTTTATTGCAGCCAGCAGGAAAGGATCATTCCATGGCTTCTAAAGCCAGACGCTATTATTACAGCAGCCAATCACTCTTTCAATGTACACACATACAGTATGTAAGTAGGACAATAAGATAGACTTGAAAAGATCTGAAACTATCATGATGATATGTACCTCATACCCATGCTGTGTCTTGATCTAATGAAGCTGAGTTTATTTTACACCAGCTATTATAATGTGTCTTCGGTATACACATTAAAATTGTATTACTATTCCTGCCTGTCAAAAAACAGATTGTGTGTCACTTGTTAAATTTACATAATTGAAACTTGATATTTGGGCTGTCCCAGTGGGTTAGTGAACGACAGCATGTGACAAGTCTCTCTCCCTCCTGACTGCCACAAAAGGCTAGAATTCTGGAGTCCACGCAAGTATTGTTCTGTGCTTTTTCCTGTGCCTGGCTTTACCTGACCACCACAGTGCTCAAATGTCAGAGCCCTCCCTGCCACTGGCTGCTACCCTTTATAACTAGTTGCTTAACTATGGTTATGCACATTTAGGCCTTGGCTACTGCCTTCTTTCCTATTTCTGTTCCCCAGCCACCTCATCTATAATCCATGTCTCCACTCACCTCCCCATCTGGTTGTATTAGCTGTGCCTGTCTTGCTGATAAGATTGCAGAGATGGAATTAAGAATGTCAATGCTCTACCAGATCCAAGAAGCTAAGAGGTTAATGGACAAGTTCATATTCAGCCCAGAACAAACTGACACCACCTATGCCAAACAGCCTGATGCCATCGCCCCTGGTCCTGCTGCTGATTCTGCCATTTGTCCAGTCATTGTCCCTGATGAATCCTGGGTGCAGCTCAGGGGTAGACCTAAAGCACCAATTAGCTCTACTCCATCTCACAACAAAGCCCTGGTCTCTGGTCAGTGTTCATAGCAAGGGAGGGATGTGCTTCTCTTGTACACTGGACCTTACACTGGATCCCTGTTCACTCCTCCAATGACTACAAAATTCTCACATCAACCTACAAAGTTGTCAATGGATCTGTGCACACATTATCTGTTACGTTACCGAGACATAAACACCCTCCCACCCACTTTGCTCTCGTAGTCTAACCATTTTTCACCAAACCTGCTCTAACCTGAAAACTATTGGTGACAGAGCCTTCTGCTGCAATACCCCCCTGACTCTTGATTGCTCTGCATGAAGAGGTCAGGATGGTACCCTATCTTAGAATTAAGAGAAATCTTGTCATAGGAAAAAAGAGTCTGCCACTATCTATTCTATGTATGTAAATGAACGACTTAAACACAAATATAAGAAGAAAGTGTAGTCTATTTGTATTTGTAATACTAATTAGGCTATCCATCTCATAGTAAAATAACAACTATGATGTCTATCAAAATGTCAGTGACTGCATAAACCACTGAAGTGAAGTGTAACTGTAGAACAGTCTTAAACCAAATCTGACTGAGAGAGAAGAAAGTACAAGCTAGATTACAATAAAACGGTAGTGCAAATTGGCCGAATTTGGCTCCTCAGATGTGTCATGAAAGGACATTATATGATTCCTCACAGAGGTCCTCTGAATTGCTGCGTTCACTCTCACTATCATCACTCCCATGCTCTGGTTCCATTGAGCGTCATCCTCACTGCCATCCAAGGCATATAATATGCAGCATCTCTTGCACCCACTGATGATGCTCTGTAGAGAAACTGCTTCCCATGCTTAGTGTATCCATTGACACACTGCAGGCTTCTGAATTACTCCAGACACTGTGGATGCGTGATTACCACTTTGTGTATCTCATGCACAGATTACCCTTGAATGGCTTGTTGATGACTATATCCAACACCTGTAGCTGGCTTGTCATCCCTCCAGTATGATCACTAGGTTGCTGTTCATCACCTGCACTTGAGTTTTGACTGGCTCAGTCAAGTGTCAATGGAATGCATCCAAAACCAGCATGTTTCTCTTCTTCCTGAGTCCCTCATGCTGTTTGCCCCATGCAACCTTGAGCCAGGCCACTACAAGCTCAGTCTCCATCCAACTCTTTTCATAGGCATGTATGATAATGCCAGCTGGCCTATTATCAGACATCCCCACTTTTTCAAACACATTTCCAAGGAGAAAAACCCTTCTTATATTTGGACCACTGCATTATTGTGCTACCTCTCTCTCCTCTAACCCCTCCTGTCTATCTCTGCTTTGAACTTTATTATAAAGAGTGAAGAAAAAGCTCTGACATTCTTTTAAACTGATGGTAAACTACAGGCTCACTCAGCATGTTACCCTGAGCCATCAGACGCCAGTTTGAGCCCCATGTACTCTTTGGATGGATGGATGCAATTTATTTTCATTTACAGTACACAGCTCTTATCAAGCCTTTGTAGTTGCATCACAAATCTCCCAGCAACCAGGTCAGAGACGTCCTTTGGAGGATTGGCTGTACACAAGCAATGACTAAATACATAACAAGTCAAATAGATCTGAAAAAAGATAGTTATGGCACCGTGCACTGTGACACAGTACAATTTATTGTATTTAGCCTTAATTTCAACTTTAAAACATTGCCAATGGTTTGAAACCCAACTGTGACCTATACTAACGTTCAAAACATTAGTTTTGGGATTTGGGGATGCTTCTAGGTGCTCTGAAAAATCATGCAGTCTATCTTTTTTTTTGACCGTCTGCAGCTGACTTGACAATATGTTAGTTGAACAAAGGAGGTGTTAAATTATCTCAACTTGTCTTGTGGGGCATGCCCGATCTCATGAGACAGGCTGCTTAGCTATTTAGAGGTGTCCAAATAGTGTGTTTCTGTTGTTTTCTTTTTTCTTTTTGTTTTAGTCCATAGGGAAAACATAATCTCAATATGCCTTCCTATAATTAGTGCTTGCTTTTTCTACATAGATTGGAGGATCCTTAACCATCAACATTTTGGGGAGTATTTCATGTTTTTAGAGTGGGGAATAGTCCCCTCCTGGTAATTCCACTGTCAGGCCTATTAAATACACATGTTCAGGCTTGGTTTGACTTGATGTATCAGGCCACAGTGGCAGGGATTTGCATCTTCATTACAACTGGGCTACCTGCTTTACACACCTGTCTTGACTCAAAAAGTAGCAGGCTGTTAATCATGACTGTGAGTAGGCAGACAAAGTCATGGCTGTAAAACGGTGGATAAACATTTCATTTCCTATA
The DNA here is from genome assembly GCF_963691925.1 of Scomber scombrus. Lineage (NCBI taxonomy): Eukaryota > Metazoa > Chordata > Actinopteri > Scombriformes > Scombridae > Scomber > Scomber scombrus. The sequence continues at coordinate 1,949,705 of NC_084976.1, forward strand.
CGTTTTTCACAATAACAGTCTTCCGCTTTTAATATGAAGGAGAAGGAAATGACTTATCAATAACTTGACTCAGTTCCAATAGTTGTAAGGAAACAGTAAAATAAAGCGGCTATCTGAAAGTACAAACAAGAACACAGGAGAGATACTAAACTACAAATCACAGCGATTCAGTTAAGCTACAAAAGTTCTGAGAGATGAACACACAGAGGGCCAAATCCACAAAAGGACTATGCAGCTTTTACGGCTGTTAAACTGGTGCAAATGAGACCAAAAAAAAGTGTGAATTCACAATCCAAGGGTTAAATGCGGGTGCAAACTGCGTTGCCAAGCAAACAGATCCATTTGCATACATGTAAATGAGGTAATATTCATACATTCAGTGCAAAATTGGAACCTCTCTATGCAAATAAGCATCATTGCTAAAGCTAATTCACAAAGACCAGCACTAATTGCCACACACAGTTAGGGATGGATATTAGTGTATTCATAGAGTTGGTGTTAACTCTCTCTCTCTCTTCAAACGTGTAAGGCTTGAAGGATATTGAACTGATGATTAATGGTATCAAGGGTGAAATCTTCAGTCAGACATTGGGCTACCTAAAATAATTTCAGCTACTTAAAAATAAAAATGTCCTGACAGCTCTGATGGAACTCATGATTCATCAATAAGGGGTCAAGACCACCTAACCCGAGACCGAGTCAAGACCAAGACCAGAGCATACCAAGACCAACACTTTAAGGGGGCGAGACCGAGTCAAGACCAAGACCGAGGGGAGGCGAGACCGAGTCAAGACCGAGACCAAACCAATGCAAGACCATTTTCGAGACCATTACTGTGATCATAATCATGTGGCTCAACATTTACATTATTCCTCTGCTAAAAAGAAAAGCTTTATGTAGGAATGTTAGTAAAGTACTAATGGATGTACAGTAGGGCTGTGTGATATGATCATATAGAGTCACCGGCCACTTCATTAGGTAAACCTGTGCAATATCATTCAATCCAATACAACTGCTCTGTTATAAACTCTACTTTTTTTCTGTTTTTGTTAACATTGTCAAAAAAGTGAGAATTCTACTTAGTGTTTATTACTGAGGTTGTATTAAGTGGTGGTGATGTACTGGGTGCATTATACTGACTGGTGTTCCTAATATTTTGCCCCTCTCATGTAGGCCTACGTTAATGGAGTGGACAAAATATTAGGAACAACATTCAATATATGAACCCTAATACACCAAAATCACCCACTATGACCTCGGTAATAAACAAATAGTAGAATTATCACTTTTTTGACAATGTTAACAAAAATGTATAAACTTTATCAATGTAGAATTTATAGCAGGGCTTTTTTATTGGATTGAATAAGATTGCACAGGTGGTGTACATTGAAGTGACTGGTATGAGTATGAGAGCTTGACGAGAGAAAAACATTTACCGTTTCATATTTTACTGTAGCCTATCGTTTATCGTCAAATCATACTCCTTCAGTGTTTTTCATCATTTGGGGTCTTTTTTCATGCAGATTATGTTGTTAACTTTGTGAGTTAAATTGTGACAACTCTCCACCTGTTTGTCTGCTGTACGAAGGTCTCAGCTCCACCCCGCTGTGTAAAGCTGGTGAATCAGACCGGTGTTATGTCGAAGTCTGTTCCCCCACAAATAATGTTCGTCTCCTGATTAAATTGTGCTTCTTGTAGCACCACGTCCTCATATCGAAACACATATCGACGATGGAACAGACTTCAACATAACACCAGCGTGCTGTGTAAAACACTCATAGGTGGAGGGGGTAGCCCGGTGGCAGTGTTAAAACAGTTTTACACTAAATCACAGTAACAAAGAAAGAAAGAAAGAAGGGTGTCATTGCAGCCGTGGTCTCGACTGGTCTTGAAAAAAAATACAGGGTCCAGCACGTCCGAGTTAAAATGCGGTCGATTCGGAGACACACTAATTGTGAAATCCTGGATACATTCAGTAACTCATGAACATTATTTAAGATTCACACATTAATCTAACAACTTTCAGACCTGCCTGAGTCACATTAATAGCTATATTGTGACATTTCAAAAGATTATGTTAAAGCATGGCCGAAAGTGCCGATGAGATTAGTTTCACAGAAGCAAAATACATGAAAGTTGGTTGTGTGCACATTGTTACTAATTAAAAATATGCAATTTGAAACTTTTGTGTTCTCTGCCATTTTCATTATGGACCAATCTGTGTGCTGAATGTGGTGAAAAGCCTGAAACACTGGAAAAGCACTCTGCTTACAGACAAACCAGACACAAACAGGGGCAAATTTCACTCAGTTGCAAAACTTGATGGGTGTTTTTGTGTCGGCATATGATGAGTGTAAAATCTTATGTGGATAGGACCTTAAAATGGAGCAGATTGTGGGTAAATGCTGTGCCATTCACGGTGCTATTAGCAGACGCAATCCATTCTTTGAAGACTTGGCCCAGACTCTTAAACACAGACATGAGTTGAGTCTTGCAACACCCCTCTAGTTTGAGTGGGCAGAAGCAAGGAGAAGGGGGGTAGTCACGGGTTGGCTGCAGTTGGCAAGATGTCACCACAACCAGCTTGGAGGCAACTCTGGCGCACTTTGGCCTGAGTCTGGAGATGGTCCACCTTTGGCACGTCTTGGCAAAAACTGGTAATGGTATGTCAATCAAAGCAGGTTTTAATCAGCATGGCCAAAAGTGTCCCCAGGTCAAACTTGGGGTGTTAGTATATGTTGCTTTCTGGCTGTTTAGCTATACCGATCAGCCATGAAATTAAAACCACCTGCCTATTATGTGGGTCTCCCTCATGCCACCGCAAACAGCTCAGGCTGATCGAAATCAGCAGATCCTTTAAGTCTTGTAAATTGCAAGGTTAGGCCTCATGGATGGGCTTGTTATTCCAGCGCATCCCACAGATGCTCAATCAGTTTGAGATATGGGAAATTTGGAAGCCAAGGCAACACCTTGAAGTCTTTTTCATGTTCCACAAACCATTCCTTTGCCATGGAGGGGTGTACTTTGTCTGCAACGATGTTTAGGTAGGTGGTACATGTCAAAGTAACATCCACATGAATGCCAGGACCCGACATTTCCCAGCAGAACATCACTCAGATCATAACTCTGCCCCTGCTTCTTCCCATAGTACATCCTGGTAAATGGTCCACATGCACCCAGCTGTCCACATGATGTAAAAGAAAATGTGATACATCAGACCAGGACACCTTTCATTGCTCTACGGTCCAGTTCAGTCAATTACATGCCCATTTTAGGTACTTTCAACGATGGACATTAGTCATCATGTGCATTCTGATTGGTCTGTGGTTATGCAGCAAGCTGTGATGCACTGTGTGTTCTGACAGCCATCTACCACATCCAGCATTAACTTTTTCAGCAGTTTGTGTTACAGTAGCTCTTCTAAGGGAATGGACCAGATTGACTAGCCTTTGCTTCCAACACACATCAATGAGTCTTGTCGCGCACATGACCCCTGTTGCTAGTTCAGCAGTTGTCCTTCCTCGGAGTACTATCGCTAGGTATTGACCACTGCATACTGGGATGACTCCACAAGATGCTCTGACCCAGTCTTCTAGCCATCACAATTTGGCTTTTGTCAAAATAACTTTCCTGCTTTCAACACATCCACTTCAAGAACTCATTGTTCCATTGCTGCCTTATATATCCCACTCCTTGATGAATGCCATTTTAACAAGACATTCAGTGTTATTTACTTTGTCTGTCAGAAGTCATATATTTTCAAATTCTATCCATGGAGATGAGCACTAGACCAAACATAAGTGTAAGCAAGACAGTAACGATAAGGTGAGGACATATCATGCTTATTAATATTCTGATGTTAATACAATTAGTTTTAAGCAAGTGTTTAAAATGTTTTCTAACATATCTATTTGATTTCTTTCTTAGGTTTGAGATTAAATAAATATCAATTTAATGATTTAGACTAGATAAGACTGGCAATTTGCTTGATTTTTCTTATTGTTAACAAATCTTGTGTAGATCCAAACCAACAATAAATTAATCTTAAGTATTGTGTACGTATCTAAAGCCTGATACATCATTTTTTTCTCTGTGCCGTAGACATCCTTGGTTGTCCAAAAACTATTAAAAACAGGTCATTGAGCCACATTGCTGCATTAGGTGGCATGTTCCTTCGTCCCTGCGGAAAGTGATTACTGTACAAATGGCTCCAAATAGTAAAAAATAGCAATAAGATTGTAACCCTTAAGGAGAGAGGTACCTAGTATAGCAGATACCACTGCACATGTGTGGGAAGGTGGTTCTGTTTAAAGAGCTTTGCTTGCTTATCGTTGCTACATATCACAACCAAGAGGCTGTGATAAACTCAAAAGCTCTTAACTATAGAGGTTGTGCCAGGGCAGGGTTAACCTGTCTTTGCAACAGCTTGTTTGGATGCCAGCACATCTAAAGCTCACTAAATAACATATTACATTGCGTGTGTTTAAAAATAAAAATGTAAGACTGTCTCTGCACACAGCTGTTGTTCACCAAAAAAATGTTTCAACTCTCTCTAAACCACAAATGGTTGTTTTCCATTTCTGTCTGTGTGCTGATTGAACAAAGTACAACGTATTAATCAGAGAGCTTTTAAAATGTTGATAGTGGGTTTTTTTTTAAAGCGTCCGGCTGCCTGAAAGCCCACTGTGAATGGACTGCGGGTACAAAGTGTTTACGCTTATGTGTTAATGGGATTTTCCATCACATTGGTTGCATGCCGTTGATCTTTAATGAATCACTGCTACATTTACACCTACATGTTTATGTTTTATCTCATCATCACATCGTCCTGCAAGGTGGACTCTAAATGGACACTTCTACACACACATACACAAACATGTAAAGAAACACAACCTTCTCAAGCCCCTCCTCCTTCAGACTGATGACATCGAGGTCGAAGTCTGTCCTCAAGCCATTGGTCCGGTTGAAAGTGATTCTCCCAGTCAGGCCGTCCCAGTGGGCCTATAGAGACAAAGACAGGAGAGAGGCATTAAGTTTACATCTCTGCTTTCAAATAGGTTTTTGATGTCAGTGTTTGGAGGAGAACCAGCCAAAGTGTGACACACACTCTTTCTATTTTTTCCTCTTTCACACAGTGTTCCTGTTTGTACAGTCTTCCCAGCATCAAGGTGCCTACACAGTCACTGAGGCTGCATTTGTAACAGTGGGAAGGCAATTACTGGATCTTTACAGACATTTAGGGATGTGATAGGATACAATGTAGCATGAAAGTGGCTCGGAGAGGGAAGGTTTTTTTTTTCTTCTCAGGCACAGCAAATCATCATAGTGCTGCTCTGACTGGAAGCCAGGGACTTCAGGGCCTATCTTTAGTTAGAGGAGTGGGTGTCAGAGATCTGGAAGTCAGTGCAGTCAACTGTGCTAGAAAGCACTTGTCATACTAGTTTGACTCAGTGTCTAAATACCTATCCATTCATACCACTGCTGTTCATTTAAACAGTGCGACTGGGATTACTATGAGTTACTAATTGCTGTATAAAACAACTTGTAATTTTATCTTTTAAAACTCTTGCAGTAAGCTACAATATGTAAATGTACTGCTATTTCACAATCAGTCAGTCTTAGAATTGATTGCCATGGAATCTGGTCAGGATATTTGTGGTCCCCAGAGGAGGATTACTGAAGACCCACAACCATGTCATATGTAAAATCCTAAAGGCTGGATTGCATTAAATTTACCAAGCACATTAATGTTCCCCAGAGGATAAACCCTTTCTAATTTAGACACTCCATGGTCTGTAATCCTCACTATCACCATGGTGGGATTAACGCTTACATACTGTTCATATTCTACACCCAAAAATCCCTTCATAAAAGTGTCTATATCAAATGTTGAACCACAGATATGTTTAGAAAGCATCAATAGTGGATCTGACTGATCAATAAATGTGTGATTAAACCTTGATTCATGTTTCAGAGAGCAGAGAGAGTGTATGTTTTAGCTTTTACATCACTCATTGTTGGAGAAAAAACAGCTAATATCACACAATATAATCCTATTTTACCTAAGACAGCAATAATGATTGAAATGCATTTATTTATTTATAGATTTAACTATTCATTTAACAAAAACACATGTCAACAGATACGGGTCAAACTTGACCCAGAACAGCCTCAAGGGACAAAAAATAGTATCACCTATACCAAAAGTATAACATTTTAAAATATTTTCATTTTTGTGCATTTTGGGCCACCTTAGGAAAAGTCATCACATTTCAGAGTAAAAGACATTTGGGGTCAAATTTGACTTGAACAGTATGTAAGGGGTTAAATTATTAGCATATTGCATATTTCTGATCATATTTAATTAAATTATCATAAACCATTTGACAAGAAATCATGGAGCTTATGGGGCCCTAAGACTTTTGGTCTCTTGGCAGTTGCCTGCTTTGCCTTGACTGTTATACTGAATGTCATTGTGTACACATTACTGTTTATCAGGAACAAATGACCAGAATTCACAGAATCTGCTGTGGTTGTTAATTAAAACATCACATTTATCAGTGGATACATTTGATGATTTTGGTGACCTTTCCTTGAGCACTCTCACCAAACAAGCCTGCTTTTAAAATGACATTCAGTAAGTGGTATTTTAAAAACTATTGGATAGATTTTCCTGATATTTGGTATGCATAACCATGTTCTTCAAAGCATAATTTTATTCACCCCCTGGTGTTTGTAGCACCACCATCAAACCAAAATTTCCATCTGAACAAAAGAGAATGAAAAAATCTAACAGCCAGTGACCCATTTCATGAAAGTGATTACACACAGATTGCAAATAGTACTTCTGTCCTGTTTCACAAAGGACTGTCACTCAAATTGCAGATACATGTGTGGGTCCTACATTCATCTTGCATGCCAATGCAGGGGTCACACGTATGTTTTTTTTGTTGTTGTTTGTATAGTTATATGCGTTAGTTATTGCAAGAGAAAATGATCTCATATTTTCATGTTGTAAATTTGGTGAAATGGAGCTCAGATTTGTTCAACATATTCATTCTCCTCAGAGGTTACAACTTTTCACTTTGTGTTTTGAATAATCCCAAGGCCTATTACCTTTAGCACCGCACTCTGAGTATACAAAACACATAAAAAGCAAAAAACAAAAAACATTTTTAACCCTTAAAACGGTTCATATTCTGACTCATGATGAGTCTCTACACCAATTCATGTTTAAACTGTTGAAGAGTGTTTTTCAAGTGTATCCCACTGTTGTCAACAATGTCCTGACATGATCCATGAGGGATCTCAGGAATGTCATTAATCTACATAACTTTATACTAGTCCTAAAACCTGACCCATCTAAACACAACATTCTGGTGAGAGGAGAAATGAAGACATAAATTGTGATAGGGGTTGATTTCTATAGCCAGTGGCAACTGCTACGTTCTGTTGCTATGTCAAACAGTGTGTTGCTATGGTAGCAACGCATATTTGACCAATCACCTTTAGGTTTATTCATATGTCTACTCTTTCCCACAATGCATCTGTGTAGTTTTAGGCTATTAAATAGTTATACATGGTGAAACCATGACTGTTTAGTGGGTATATTAATGATGTTCCTGAGATTTACAAACTTAAATCATGCTCTAATATCAGAGACAGTCTATTGTGATGTCCCAGGGCTAACATTGTGCAATAACTGATCTGTGATTTAGAGTTTTGTTTGTTTAAAATGTTGCTATATATGTGTGCCAGAATCAAATGTGTCAAACTATGCAGGGGGAGCTGCTGTTCTACCATAGGGGCTGATCCCTGGCAGAACCCCCCTTCCTGTGCTAATGCTTCAGACTGTTATATATTTGTTTTTTTTAATCATATATAAATGAATATATGATTTCTATGTTTGTTGTCTTTGTGCCATGTTTGTGCCATGTATTGCTGCTTTGACATTTATAATTTCCCCTACGGGATTAATAAAGTAATCTATATATATATGTTTATTTACTTTTTAGCAGTCTAACAACAATGATAATGTCAGCCTGCTCCTTTTGTGTGCAGATATTGATTGAAACATTCCCTTAGACTTGATTTAATGATATTTCTCTAAATGAAATGAAATCTCTTTGTGGCAGCATTTGGACCACAGAGAGGCTACAGGAAACATAGGTAAGCACTGATGGCTTGTGTACTTAGGGCCTGATTTACTAAGATCCTGCTAAATTGCGTGCACAGTGCAATAGATTGCGCGTCTCGTTTGCGTGTGTTTTGCGGGTGATCTACTAAGAATAATAAGAATAACTGTGTAAATGAAAACAGGTGCAACAGGGTGCAGACAGCAGTATTTAAATGAGGGTTTTGTGTCTTTATGGAGAGTTTGGACGAGCAGAAAGCTGCAAGAACAAAATGAAATGTGATCAGGTTCTAGTGGAAGAGGTTAACTAATATATTGAGTTATAACAAAAACTAATATTACCAGAAAAACCAACATATGGGAGAGTATAAGTGACAAAGTCAATGCTGTTAGTAAAACCACAAATATTCCACTCCAACATTATTAACACAGGTGGAAAAACTCTGTCCTGTGTGTATTCTGTCATTGTGCCTCCGTCTCCTCCTCTCTACAGTGACAGCTGGTTAATACCTGTCCTTCAAAGGTTTTATTTATAGACACAGTTAGCGTCAGAAATAATACCTTCAGGTTTGGTAAATCACAATGCATGTGCTAAATAACATATTTGCATTTTCTCCTCCTTGCACATTTTTTGCGGGTGATGTCAAGTTTGCACACGTTTCTACACACGCAAACCTTTAGTAAATCAGGCCCTTAGTGTCCTAATTTCAGTTTGATACAACCTGTGACCGCTTAGTTGACTTGTGTTGTGAAACTGGTGTTATGCCAGTCTTTGCATTAAACAACTTTTTTTGTGTTTGTCGGAAAAAAGCTAATTCAACCCTACACCCTAACCTCAAACAGCATACAGTATAACACCTCAAATGGCAACATAGCACTTTAGGACCTGCAAAAATTGTGTTCATCAAGTGAAGAGTAGCGTTTTAACACAGGCACAGTGTGACCTTGACTTATTTAGGGATCGACTTGACTCAAAGAGGTCACAATAAAATTCTCTATGCTGAAGTATTTTTCCTGCTGTGCCCCGGAGCAAAGCATCTTACACCAGCTGGTCAATACTCACCAACTCAGTGATTCTGTGGTTCAAGTGCTGAAAACTGGGATGCTGAGGCTTTTAAAGGAGGCTTAAAGATTCTAAAATAGAGGTACTAAAGGTGAGAGAAAATACAGAATTGCACTTCAGTCAGTAAAGTGGTTTGAAAAAGAAGCTCCACAGAGCTCATGAGGCCTATGAAAGTATATTTGAATTATTTCTCCACTAAAAATGATTCTTATTAATTCTTGATACAAATGTTCTTTGCTTCAGTATTGTTCACAGTAGGACACTGGGGTGTACGGGCATTTTTTAAATTTAAAAGCAATAATTCGTCCACATACCTCTCTGGGAGGTCCAGTCCAGGACAAAAGCTCAGACTCTGATTCAGACAGCTCCAGGCTGCTACATGTTCTCCATGTAGAGTTGTGAATGTGCAACTAACTTTTATTTTTACCTTAAAACTTTTATTTTCCAACCAGTTTAGTTTTCTTTTTTGAAATAATTTCTCTTATATTTTTAGTGTTCCTTTTTCTGTTTAAACAAAGTCTAAAGCCTTTTAGCTGCATGTTTTAAAGCTAGACGTAACTATACACTTGAGTTTCTCTGACAGATTTGAACTTAAGCAACAGTTTATAAAGTTTTACTAACAGGAAAAGTCAAGACAAAGAAAACATATAAAAAGGGGCCAGTGTTAGCAGTGTAAACAGCATTTAGAGTTAGTATCAACAGCTATCTCATATGCTTCCGTACATTTTGCCCTTTATTGCTATTTTTTTTAAGTAATCAGGGTAACTTAACTCACTAGATATGGATGTCAATAGATACGGCTCAATTTGACCCAGAACAACTTCAATGGACAAACATTTTTAGCACCTATACAAAAGTATATTAAATACAAATTTTAAAATATTTTCATTTTTGTGCATATGGGCCACTTAGGAAAAGTCATCACATTTAAGAGTAAAAGACATTTGGAGTGTTTTTTGACCACAGCAGTATGAAAGGGCAGAGTAGCTGACTAGCATGGTCACTGAAGGTAAAAACCTGCTTCAACAAGATAAAAAAAGCACTGACTTTCAGCTCAGTTGTATCAGTGTCATACAGTACATACATATTTAGATATAATAATCAATTTCAAGCTGCAAGTCAGAGGACAAAGCAGCCTAGAAGCAGAGGATAAACTGTGAATGGGAAAAGGAGTGAGAGGAGGGTTAAAGAAGATGTACATGCTGAAAAGCTGGATGCTTCATTTAAATCTGTCCAGATTTATGTGGTTTCTGTTTTACGTGGTTTTGGTTTGCAAACCATCACCATACAGTTCAGTTTAATTCTCAGCAGACTTCTCATGATCTCTGCAAACTGAAGACAAACAGGGTTAGAGAGCCCTAAATATAGGTTGAATCCCTGGCCTTTCAATGGACAGAACACTCTGGAATAGCTGTGCCAGCTTCACAAATGCAGTAAACTGGGGCAATTACCAAAAAATTAGATAATGTTGTGTTTTTTGTTCCTGCATGGATGATTAATGCTGAAACAGGCTCAAGATGGCTGCCATCCCCGGGGGAGTATGTGCTCTATGTACACACACACACACACACACACACACACGCACACACACACTAGAAAAATGATTTCCATATAAATAAATACAAAGATAAATCATTGCTATTTATTCATATTTGACTGGCTTAGCCTTATTTACATTCCGTCCCCATCTGTTTTCCTGAGAGCGTGTGTTCTCTGTGTGAAGGTGCTGTGTATGTTGAGGAGGAACGACAGAATGGGGAGCAGGTAGAGACGCATCTACCTCTTTGATGAGGGCCATGAAGCGGTTCCCGAAGCGCCAGGGCTTGTGTCTGTTGCACTGTAATGAGCTGACAGTGATCTGCTGAGACTGCTGCACAGCCACGGCCACCACGTGCACGGCATCGTACATCAGCGCGGCGTCCGTCTGCAAGAAGAGGACAGAGGAGGGAGAGTGTCATTAACATGGACAGCTGCATGCAACAGATCAGCATGGATCTGTTCAAAAACAGAAAAATATCAATATCATAATGGTGGAATCAGAGCCCTCAAGTATGGATCTGCATGTTTTCATGCTATGGGTACAATAACTGTGACTATTTGATCATTTGAGACTTTTTTGGAAAAATAGCTTTCAGCAAAAATAGTGATAATATTGAGCAAGGGGGGGGGAGAGAAAATAGAAGTATTAGCACAAAATTGCAATCTAAAATATGCATGAATAAATCAAAATGAAAAGAACAAAACACTTAAACGGCTGCAGGGTTCAGCAAATATGTTAATGCCAGTTTCAAGCTATGTTAAATAGATTCCACGAGTGGGAAGTATGGGAAGAGTATTGATCACTGAGGTTTACGGATTAACAGCTTGAGAATGGAGAGGGGGGGAAAAAGCAATCATAATGGTGAGAAATAAAGGGGGACTATATATAGAATTCATTTGGGTGACATATAAACCTCAAAACCTAAAAATATATAAACATAACACAACATAAGCATTTGTATTTATTACTGAGTCTGGTTGAATGGTGTTTTCATGTGCATTCTAAAAGATGTGGAAAATAAAAGAATATATACATCACATTTACATAAAATTAAAACCAGCAACATTAGAATATATTAAATAATCGATGGAAATATACAGTATCTGAGTGACTTATATATAAATATAGGGATTAATAAAGCTAAGGTCAAATGCTGGCTAGTTTAAGGGTATCGTTAACGTATAATAATCACCATAATGAGGATTTCAATTTGCATCTCGGTCCATTTGGCCCCTTTTAGCCCCTCAATGACAAGATTGCACATTCTATAATATACTTTAATATTCTTGCCATGTGTAAACTCCCAAGGTATGCTGTATGAATAAATGAAAAAAAGGCTCCTGCACACTGTCCCACTCATTGCTATAGTATTATAGAGTTGCAACTTTTCCGTCCCTCAGACCTTCATCAGGCATATCACAGGAAGCATTTTCACACTTTAATATATAGAAAAGAGCTGCCTCAATCATCCAATAAGGCTAATAACAGGCTAACTGATGAGCACCTGGGTTAATACTAATGATGTGTGTCACCTGTCAGCCAATAGAGTGAGGATTAGAAAGAACAGAAAAATATCAAAATTGGTAACATATAATAGAATAACAATACATTTAAGGAGTTGATGTCACTTGATCGATAAATATCAGTGGTCAAAAATACAACATGGGAGCATGTTGTATAAATAATAAATGAATCCTAGTCAAGAGTATTCAGCAAACCTAATGACACAAGATAAAATGGTGCTTTAGAACACATATACATGTATATATATGACTAGCTGCAGCCAACACTCTCAAAGGCCTTTCAGAGACACTGATCATATGAAACAATATGTATACAGTCAAATGTGTGCACAGTGATGCAACAGTGGACTATATACAGTAATGATAGGATATTATGCATAATTAACCCATGGCTGCAATGCTGGATGCACAATTGACAGCAGTGTTCACAACACAGTTGGGTAAAGCTGTTGTAAGGATTGATGTGGACATCGAAGAGGAATCTACAGTAAATAAAGACACTGTTGAGTTCAGGAGCAGGGACTGGAAGTAAGAGCAATTTTCTCCATGTCAATTAAAACATGGTGTTGATAATACTCTTATTTATTACAGCCGCGAGGAATAGTTCGAGCAAATTAAATACGCAGCAAACAAAAGGCTCTCAAGCTCAATACTCTATATACACAGATGCCTTTTTTTTCCAGTCTGACTCTGCGCTGCGAGAACTTACTGTCTCTCTCTCTCTCTCTCTCTGAAATAGTCTTGACAGTAAACAGTCGGTCAGAATAGGGGAGTGTTACTGAAGTTATCAGAGAAGTGCCAGTCATCTACGCTCCATGAAAGAAGCCTATAATTCTGCAGTTCCTCAAAAAAAAAATCTAATTAGTGTTTGTCTCGCTTGATTGAAAAGCAATCAAAACAGCTCTCCACAGTTGTTGCATGGAAATCATGCCCTCGGGTGCTCGGGAAAGCATTGTCCTGCAGGAAAAATCACTCCCCAAACCTGTCATTTTCCCCCATTTGAGCTCTGATTGAGCATCGCAAGGTTACAGCTTAAAATGACTGTTCGGCTGTAATAGTGCAGCGAAGACACTCCAGTGGCTATTTGAATTATGCGAGTGAATGTGTGTGTGTGTGTGTGTGTGTGTGTGTGTGTGTGTGTGTGTGTATCTCTATCCATATGCATGGTAGATGTCCAGAGATGTTTCAAAATCAATCACAGTCAATAAGCTTGCCTTCTAGGCATTCAGACTGACTTCAGTGTGTGCCCACAGCAGTGTAAGGTATTAATAATCTGTGTTAAAAAAAGGTGTTGAAGCAAAGGGAGTGTGAATTTATTGCAGTGTGGGTGTCACCTAGAGGCTGGTAAGTGTGTGTTGGAAGTTAAAATGGTGTGCTTTGCAGATACTGGTGTCATGGAGCAGTGTTGCATGGATATGACTGCATGGTTACTATAGAACTGACATTTGCTACACTGCCACAAGTCCAGATATTTGCCACATATGTTTAAAATGCAAGTAAAATGTGTAAGGATCAGGCTACAATTAACACATCACCAAGATTAAGAATAAGAAGGTTCATCGTCTGACAATCATATGAACCATATGTACAGTCTATCCTGAGGGTGTTACAGGAGGAAAGCTTAAGGATTGCCTAAAATGCAGAGGCTTCATCCTCTGGAAAGCAGGAGTGTGTTCAATGAATTCCATGGCAACCTGCTTGTTTCATTATATTGTATGTTTGTGGTACAACTAAACCTTGCAGAACAACTCACGCTGCTCCTATTGGCAGGGTGACTTTCTTTAACACATGACTGAAGCTTTCCTGATCTGTCAACGTTTGGTTCAATTTAGACAATTTTAACAACTTGGTTGAGGTTAGGAAACATGTTGGTCGTGGTTAAAAGAAGCTGTGAAGTAGAAGAAGTTGAGTGTTGGTAGGAGATGGGATGTAAACTGAGGTTTCCGAAGTCAAAGTTGTGTGTTTTGTTGACCCAACCATCCACCCTGACGTCCTCCCTAACAGACTTTGAGTGCTACACACTGCCTCTGCCTTCAGTTCTAATTATTCACACGACTCCAAGAGTTTCTCGTCAGGAAAGTTTAAACACTGATCATTTGGACTGGCCAAATTCTGTCATAGTTCTATTCTATCTGAACTTCTTAACGCCACTTTAGTTCAACGCCACTGTGTGCAAAAGAGTTAAGCATGACTGCCAGCTTCATGGCAGCATGTCTTTCTCTCAGCGCTGAGGGCAACAGCTGCAGCTCTGTGATGTTCACACTGCCATCCATTCTCTCCACTAAAAACCACACAGGCCTGCAGGAACCTCATAATAACAATGTGACACCCTGTCAGTCAATCACAGCACTGATCCTGTGAACATGAGAAGTCAGTGGGATTTATCATGTAGTAAAAGAACTTGTATGCTCGCCCACATAGCTGATACTCGCCTGCCCCGGCCTCAGTTCATGATTATTTGTATTTTGGAGGTTTATTAAAAGGCTGAATCGACAAAAAGACGTTCCAGTTGAAGCTTTTCAGTCAATACGGTGTCAAAGTTAAGAAAGTATTTCATGAATTAAATATGCTCTTAATTAAAATAAGCAGTCAAATGTATTCAGCAGTGTGCAGGAGTGAGTGAAGATGAACCGAGGCTTGCTGGAGGAGTTCTGGCAGCAGAGGTTTGTGTGCCTCTCTGCTTCTCCCTGGTGCGAAGCCTCACAAGTACCCGTCAGGCAGACTCGCAAATGATTTAGCAACACCGGCACTTCACTCTATAAACATCTCATTAAAATCAATTATGTCACTCCTGAATGAAATTAAAGCTAAACGCTTTAAAAGCTGCTTTTCCCTTGTGTCAGCCAATATGAGCATTACCCCTGACGCCGTCTATTTTTCCACCTCATTGTTGCCTCCTCTCTCTCATATCTCACAGAGAGAGGGAGAGAGATTTATTAAATCTCCTAAAGTCAGATTGATTTCAACAGTTTTATGAATTGTTAAAAGGCCCAGGCCTGATTTGGCGGCTGGAAAAGATTCCCCGCCCACTAACCAACTAGCTCATCAACATCGCCATGGAAACAAAATGGCAAGAAATAGCTTTTCTCCTGGTTGGGGTTGGGGTTATCATTTCATGACACTGGTTTGCAGCATGGTCTTTGTTAACTTGAACCTTACCTTAGCCACTATCAGTAGTTAGTTGCACATTTTTCAATTTAATGCAATTGAATCCATTTTCAATGAATATGTACAACTCCTACATCCTCATACAGTAACTGAATCGGATTCCTATAAAAACCAATAGGAACCCAATATATTAATCTAAGTGTACTGAAATAACAGTGATAAAAGTGCACTGATGCCCATGTTTTTATTTTCTCCAAAAATTACATCAGTCATATTGCATGTGACAGTTGCCCAAAAAACAAAACATAAACAAAGGAACAAACAGACAGAGGTCAATTCTAGCCCTTCCTAAAATTTCAGAATAGGGGAAAATGATGGATTTATTTCGAAGTTCCTCAAGGAAACATGAGGCCAGTAGCAGGCATCCAGGGTTTAGGCTGATAATAGCAGAAAAAAAGAAAAGGGGGGGTTGTGAGGGGGAAGGGTGGGATGGGGAGGGGGTGGTGGCGGTATTTTTTATAGCTGATTCCTTAAGCGGTGAAGGATGGCGGCTGCAGTCAGAGCTCTGCTGGTCACGTAGAAAGCTGTCGTCACGCTGCTCTGGCTCTTTTGATTGAAACATAAACACCTTGAGAGATGAGGCCACACTTAGGAACAAGCCAGGGAAAGTAGGTATAGGAAGAGTGTGCGTGTGTATGTGTTAGAGTGGGCGAGTATAAAGTTTACCACTAGACCGAGCCCCGGCCCCCTCCTCCCTGCTACTTGAAGGGATTAAAAATTGAGCATGTTTTGTACTCTTTTGGAATCTCTCAGAGGCCTTAGTCATGACTAGGTCACTCACTGCCATCAGCTATTGCTATTCTCAGCATTGTACACACAAGCTGTACTGATATGTCATAAATTATTTTATCCAGAGAATTTTGGTACATTCCCTGGTGTCAGGAAGGACACAAGTAGCTAAAAATGAGTCAGTTACCTGGCTGTATGTGTGCTTGCATCCTGATTTAAGGAATAATATGCTGAGTGTGGAAATGTGACGCGTCATTTCAATGAAAATGACCTGATTTCACCATCAGCATCAGTGTGGTGAACAGCTCCGACTGCAGACAGCTCCTGGTTATACCTAATAAACTTACCAGGTTAATAAGAGGTTCATAATTGCACAACTTCAAATGAAATTAAATCAGACCTCATATCTATAATTATTAAAGATTAAATCAAACACAGGCCTAACAATGTATTAAATCTATATTAAGACCAGATGAAGCAAAACTAAAGTTATTCCAATGAAATATTTTGTCCTCATACTTGAAAACAAAGTTGCCTGACTGTGTAATACAAGACAGCCTACTCTCCCCTATCTGCCTTATGGTTTCCATAAGGCAGATACGGAAAGGGAAATTCTGGTACCAGCCTGGATCCAATTATTTTGCCTCTAAGTGCCTAATGAGGACTGGGTGAAGACTTTTTTGGGTCTGGTCCTGTATTTACCAAGTGTGCTGAAGCTGGCAGCCGCAAAATGGACTGCAGTGTAATCCTTGGGGGCAATTGTGCTAGCTGCTTGGTTATCACGGTGCATTAACAGTCCCTGGTTAACTCTGATAATGGTATTATTTACTAGTGAAAAACAGCCTTAAAATGATTCAAACTAAATGTATTTACAGGAAAAACTGACCAGCCAACTCTGTAGACGGTCTTTTAATACAACCAAACACTGAATAAGCCTTTTTTTTAGGTGACCAAAACGTTACTATTAAATTTCATGAGCTGAAAACACACTGTGGAATAGTGATGGCTACACCTATACTCATTGAATGGGTGGTTACACCATATTTACATTACACAATCAATGTTGTCATTGTGGTAGAGACTTGTCAATTACAAGGTAGCCACACCCTAAAACATACACTGCTTTATCATCTAAACCTAACCCTAACCATAACTTACTCTGAATGGGACCATCATTTAAAAAATGAACATCATGCTGTGTTGAAGACTTGACACTAGCAATTGAGACCATAGACTCAACAGGAAAGTGTTTACTGAGGTAATACATTAAGTGAGAAGTCGTTTTCTCATAGACTTCTATTGTTCCAGTGTTGAAGTTGTGTGAAACTTCACAGCTAAAGTGTAAAAGTTAGAGTTTCACAATAACAAAACTCTCATTGCTGTAATTTAAAAAGAAACACCTACTCAAATAAAATGCTGTAACATGCAGCGTGCAGTTCAGAGGTTAATGAAAGTTCTGTGTTTTTGTATTGTATGACAATCGACTTTTCTCCTATTTTTAGTTGGTACATAGACATTGCATACATGAAAAAGGAAGAATAAAAGATATGCTTGTTAACCCCTTACATACTGTTGGGGTCAAATTTAACCCATTTTGACATGTGACAGCTGTAAAAACACCCCAAATGTCTTTTACTCTGAAATGTGATGACTTTTTCTTAAAGTGGCCCAAAATGCACAAAAATAAAAATATTTTAAATGTTATACTTTTGTATAGATGCTACACATTTATGTCCATTGAGGCTGTTCTGGGTCAGTATCTGACCCGTATCTATTAACATGTGTTTTAGTGAAATGAATAGTTAATAGTTTTAATAAGATAGTAGTTTTTATGATGTAGCAGTGAAGACTGATGGCTCTAATGGTTATACAATAAACCCCACACTTCCATTAAGTTCTAGTTATTTTCACTTTACATAAAATACATTTACATCATTATTGCTATATTATATTTTCATGTCTTAGGTAAAATAGGACATGATTTTGCGTGACAGTAGATGTTTATTCTCCAATGAGTGGTGTAAAAGCTACAAAATAAACTTTCTCTCTAATCAAGGTTTAATCACACATGTATTAATCAGTCAGATCGACTATTGATGCTTTCTAAACAAATCTGTGCGGTTCAAAATAGACACTTTTGAGTGGAACATACTGCGAAGGTGTAGAATATGAACAGTATGTAAGGGTTAAATATCAGAAACACTCGTTTTCATCTCAGCAGACTGGAAGGGCGTGTTGGTGTCCGTGTTTGATTGACAGCGTATGGCAGGCTGCCAGAGTGCCGGTGTTACACCATAGAGAACAGAGATAAAGTACAGTAAACAAACTGCAAACAACTAGCTGTCAGTCATGGACACAGCATGTTGTTAGCTGTGGTATTGAAGAGTAAGAATCACATCAGCATTTAACTGGACCAAAGTGACACTTGCAGGTATGTTTACATGCTGTTTAATGTACTGCATCTGAGCAGCTAATTAGCCTGCTAACTGACATTAGCAGGGCACTTTTCCCTGGGGAATGATTGTTTGGTGGCTCGTTCAATAAGCTATGTATGTGTGTGTTCATGTTTTTTAGGTAAGAAGGAGGCTTTAGTAAGAAGGTGGGTTGTTCATAGTCTGGTTATTGTGTTGTGTATCAGGATGCGATCAGGCTCAGTGTGACTGTCTGCTCTGCCTATGATAGAATGTCATGTTACTGCTTTATGCAACATTAAATAGACTGTAGGGAAGTAAGTTTTCCATCTATGTAAACAGATGACTAATGGTTTTCTGTCAATGCAAAACTAAACCAAAACCTATACAACATATATTCTCCCTTTTCCTTCTTACATTTTTTTCCCTCCACAGGATGAGTGATATGTCTACTGTAGAAATGTTAAAATCCTATTTAGTTCAGTTACTTCAATTAATCTGTAAGTGATTTTATGAATGCCATCCAAAGACAATCTTTGCAGCCTGAACTGCTACCAAAAAGCCAATGATTCACTTTCCCCCTTTAGCCCAGGAAAAGTTAACTAAATTCATGCCAACAAAATTCATGCAGTTGGCATACCAGCAACCCCCCCCCCCCCCCCCTCAGCTGACCTACACCAACCATACAATGAGTAACACATGAATAATAAGCACCCGTTTTTCAGAGCCTGTGTATCAGTGATTTTCACCATTTCAACCAGATAAATAAAAGTAGATTCAGCCTGAATGTCCAACTGCAGACCAGTACAGCAACTCTGCTATAAATTCTACATTTTTGAAGTTTCTACATTTATGTATTGTTGTTGTTGACATTGTCAAGAAGGTGATAATTCTGCTTCATGTTTATTATTGAGGTCATAGTGGGTGATGGTGGTGTATTACGGTGCATTATATTCAATGGTGTTCATAATATTTTGTCCACCCCATTAACATACACGACGGGGGCAAAATATTAGGAACAACATTCAATGTAATGCACCTCAGTACACCATCACCACTTAGTAGAACTTCAGTAATATATTTAAAGTAGAATTATCATCAATTTAGACAATGTTAACAAAAACTTTAAAAAAGTAGAATTTAAAATCAGAGCTGTTGTATTGAGTTGGATTGCACAGGTGTACCTAATGAATTGGCCAGTGAGTGTCAATTCGAAAATTCAAAATGCAAAACTTCAACCACTGAAATTAATCTCTGCACAAACAGAAAAATTCAATATGTAGTTTTGAAGCTAGTTGTCTACTGGAACTACCATATTAGTCTACTTGTTGAACAACAGAGGGGTGCAGTGAACAAATCCAAAACCAAACTTGCACTGTATCTCTCAGACATCATTTGCCAAAATGTTGAAATATTCCTTTAAGTTTAGGCATCTCAGAAACACTGATATGCATATTCAGGTCAGAGATGTTTAGTGAGGTTATGTGTACAGTGTGAGCACCTCTTATTATTCCATGTACTACAGATGGAAAAATGAACTTGTGTATCAGAAAATCAATGCAACAGTGAGAAAAAGAGGGAGAGCTTCATAATTATATGCACACTATTCTGTGTAATATGTTATGCAGATTGTGTAATATTTTAATATATGACAGTGATACAGTGTTGGTTACATTATTATGCTATGTGTATTAAATTTAAGTTAAATATTAGCACAAACAATTAGTTTCCAGTAGAGTCTTAATATAACTACAGAGCATTCAAGTGTTTGATGATCATGTTTCTATGGATAAAACATGCCCCAGATATCGGCTTATATTCATTTTACATATTTATTTTACTCGTCTTTTTATGTTCATTTCTTAAAATAAATTCCTTAAAATAGCACAGGCAGGGAAAAAAACAGAGTCTGATCCCTCCATCCGACATCAGCAGCAACACCATTAAAGAGACGACAGTGACAGTGAGAGAGGGAGAGAAGAAAGAGCATGTCACTTATTCCCTCCATTAGCTTCATTAGTGCAGGAGGATGAGGCAGATTAAGACCGCAGCGGGTTGGATGATGATGCGATTTGGCAGGGTTATCTGTTATTTCAGGCCCAGCCATTTTGGCGCCTCTGTTTGGGCTGGGTTATAATGTGATGTGATGCCCGGGCCCTCGGGGGCCACGCTGCTGTTGCTACCAGCCTCTCTGATTAAAATCTGCTCTCACCAGCCAGCCTCAGTCTGGATGCCCTCACGCTCCCGTTCTCATCCAGCACCACAAAGCTTTCACTTCCCATCCCACATGATGTTTCAGCACAGTGCCATGCAGTTTAAGGCCAGACACTTCACATGCTCACACCTGTGCACTATCCAGAGCTCGACAGAGAAATCACAGCTTGTACAAAAAGGTTAAGTAAAAATAGATAAATGTTTCATTGTGCTCAATAAAAAAATGTTCAGCTTTTGAACTGTGTCTCATGTAAAAGAACTGAATGAGTAGTACTTAAATGCAAATAATCATCCATTATGAAAAGTAAACAATGGTCCCTTTTAGAGTGTTAAATTACTAATGCATTGATTTATAAATCCTTTAATGCTTAATCTATGCATAATAATTTCTACTGACATCTCATTTTATGGGCCGGCCATATGTTTTATCAACCATTATCATCTTTGTCTGCAAATGAGTTAAAGATGTGTATGTCTGCTGCCATACTGTCCTATATGACTGTCTGGTTGTACTGCATACATGTTGATATTTTATACACATAATTACTATTGCTTTTATTTAATTGCAAAACAAATCACTGCTGAGAGAGTCGATATGTGTGATTTTAACTGCATTGCTGGCATGCACAGAATCCTCCATCATACCTTGGTGCAGTTAAATGTGTGCAAAGTGAAATGCTACAAATCCATAAGATGCAAGTTAGCACGTGCTGGGTCATAAACTGGATTAATCATTACCAAATTTGTAATTTAAAAAAAGAGTCTTATTTTTGTGTGTTACTAGTTTAAGGGTTGATGATGTTGGATTTAAAACATATAATACATATACATGGACTTTAAGGTGATAATATTTCATCAAATATTACTTAATTAATAATGTATGGTATTTGTAACCATTTTATTTAACTAGAACAAAAAGATTTCTGTTGGTTTCTGTTTCCTTTAGTTTTTTCACCACATACTAGAACCAGTGACCACAGCTTACATTTCAAAGCATTAGTTGCCATTAACCCTTGAGCCTCACTTTAAAAACAGTGTTCCTTAGAGTTCCTTAGGAACAAAAATGTCCACGTCAAAAGACTGCCTTAAAAACATTACAAATTAATATTTTTTAACCAACATCAGTCCAAATACTTCAGGATTTTAACCCTTTAAATGTCAGTTTGTTTACATATAATAACCTTTTTTTAATGAAAAAACCCCACAAAAAATGAATTATTTTCCATATACTAAATGCAAAGTTATTTTGGGGGTGACTATCACAGTCTGGGAGCCCAGGCTTCAAACTGTAGGTTTTTTTGTTTTGTTTGCGTGTTTGTTTTTTATGCCCACACCAACTAAACTCAAGCCCTCACATTCCCTGATTTACAGAGGATATTGCCTCACTATCAAAGTCCTGAGCACATGAGCGGTAGGAGCAGTAAATGAACTCTGGCTGTCTCTAGATGCAGTTTTCATACAAGTGTTCAGGTCCAAGTTCCGCCAAAACACACCTGCGCCCCCAGCAGTACTGTGGCTAAACACATCCAGTGTAGACACTGACAGAAAAGTGAAGTTGCTGCTGTTGCACTGCAGATATGTTTGTGCCTCATACACGCCTTTAGCAACATAGTGTATGTGTGTGTGTGTGTGTGTGTGTGTGTGTGTGTGCGTGGCTACTCTGCTGTTAATGCTGTGCTTCCTCAGAAATTAATGACAGGTATCTGCAAAATGCAAATAAGTGCATGCAGTGGGGGCAGTATGTCAGGATGTGAAATAAGATCTCTTTAAAACAGATGTCATTTGAATGTAACCTTTACTAGTTGAGAAGGTACAGAAAACAGCTTTTAGACCATTGTGAAAAAAAGCACCACTGTTCTCAAACAGTGTTGTTATATCTAAATAAACTTGAATAAAATACCTTTAGGGGCTTAAATGATTCATAAAATTGGTCTTTCTCTGGTCTGAACCGTGTCAGACTGTTGAGGAATGAGTTTGTCGCAGCTCCCTGGCAGTTGAAGGGGCAAATGAAGGTGACGGAGATGCAAAGTCTCCAACCGCTCCTGTCAGTCACTGTGGCTGGAGTAGCTGAAATGTATTCTGGGATGCAGCTGAGGGAGAAAAAAGACGTGGGTGTCGAGCTACACGAGGGTTACACCAGATTCTCCCTGCGGAGTCTCTCCAGATAATGAGACACGACTAATGTCACTAATTGGTGATTAAATGAATAGTGTCTGCTTATTGGATAACTTCATGTATTAAGGGTTTGACCACTGTGCTCGCTGTGGCCACTTTGCTTAGTAGAGTCTTTTTGTGCAAATTCACTGCTGCAGATATCATGTGACCTATAAAAAACAGCACATGTATAAAGTTTGAGAGCAGGGGTGAGAGGTTTAATTACTGTTCAGTTCAGTGTGGAAATGGGCCAGATGCTGATTTAAGTGACTGTGAATGTGGTATGATGGTCAGGGCCTGGTGGGATTTTACCTCACAGTGTCTGGAAAATCCACGCAGAGGGACATCTCAGCCCAAAATAGAGTTGAAATGGATGAACTATGACTGAAAGTGCCTTCAACTAACAGGACCAAGCAGTCAAAGTGAGTTAGTGAACATACAAACTAGAAAAAAGAGTCAATGGACTGGTGGCAATGTCTTAATGCAGCTTAAATTAACTCTGGATTGACTAAAAGCTCCAGAACAAACCAGTACATTGAAATAGTTTTGTTTACAGTTTCCAAAGATTTTACTGTCAAGCTCAACTTTTAACTTTTGTAAGATATGCTAACATTGGTCCTTTTTGTCACATTCACTTTTTATCTTCTTGTGAAGTGCTTCTAATCATTTGTCAGTGTGCAGACAATCATTTATGAAATAAGCCTTATCATTTTAGCTACATGTTCCTGACACTATCTTTTGAAAATGCTCATTGTGGATAAGAAGTCCTTCAGATGTTTAAAATAGAGAGAATAGCTTAGTCTTTGTGAATTTATAGAACTCTTTGTGATCACCAGAGGAAATAAGAAAGGTGTCCAGCACATATTCACTGCTGTGCAGCCAGTACATGGTAAATAATAAATGGACTGTACTTATATAGCACCTTTCTAGTCTTTTTAACCACTCAAAGCGCTTTTACACTACATGTCACATTCACCCATTCACACACATTCATACACTGATGACAGGAGCTACCACACAGGGTACCAACCTGCTCATCAGGAGGAGACTAACATTTATATACATTCACACACCATTGGTGCAGCCATTGGGAGCAGTTTATGGTTAAGTATCTTGCCCAAGGACACATCAACATGTGGACTGGAGGAGGTAGGTGATTGGTGGACAACCTGCTCTACCTCCTTGTCCAGATCATTTGGAAACACAAAGTGTATTGAATGTATGCTGATGACACACACTGTTACACCAATCCTTGCCCCCTGCATTAAAGGCATGGGAACATTAAAACGTCCAACAATATCCTGCAACTTGATAATGCTACTTGAACATTGTTAAAAAAGTTACTGTGAAACATCTTGATGAATAGACTTTGATGAATTAATGCTGTTTGGGGGAAAAGAGGAGAATTTTCATCCTTTTATAGTCACTTCTTCTTGCTACAGTTCACTCTGTAGAGTTTTATTGGTAGAAAGTGATCCAAATCAAATACTGGCATTGTGCAGCTTCAAAAAAAAAAAAAAAGCATAATATAGATATCGACCTTCAAGAAGCCATATCACTCAAAGCCTTTATACACTATCAACTTTGCAAAGTAAACATAAAACAATTTAGAAATAAAAGAGCAGACTGTGAGATGGGAGCACAGCAGACTGCCTCCAGGCTCTTGTTTATTTCTGCAACTCTGCCTGCGGCTGAGATTCCAGATGGGGTTTATACTCTTTCACTTCACAGAAATCAAATATTTTCTCTAAAATCTTTCCGATGGCAAACATTTTTCCCTTCATATATATATATATATATATATATATATATATATATATATATATATATATATATATATATATATATATATATATATATATATATATATATGTATGTGTGTATATATATATATATACATACACACATATTATATATATAGTAAGCATGGTTAAAAGCTCTGTTAAATTAAACCTATTTTGCATTGGGGTAAAATGTTGAGTCAAAAGAAGTAGCAAGAAAAAAGGGGTGGGGAGGGGGGGACAGCGCCTCACCATTTATGCCCGTACAATTGTGTGACAATAATGTGCCTCAATAGGAGGGGAAATTGACTGTGTAAAACCAAATCATTACTATGGCTGGCTTTCCTTTGTAATGACAATACGTGTCTCTCCACATCCCATCAGTGTACATGCCCCTAAAATGACGCCAGGAAATGAGTCCTGAAGATGACTGCTGGCTGCCAATGAGAGTGATAGAGATGACAACTGGAGGATAGCTACAAGCCATTAACGCACACAGCAAAGGCTGGATATGAGCATTCTATTGGGATACTTGACAGGAATAAGGACACAAAAGGCAAGGGCTCATGGGATTTAAAGCACGGTGGTGAAAATGGCAAACAACAAGATCATATCAGTCGCATGCCCAAACACATTACTGTTGAACAAGTTGAAACATCAATACTTAGAGGCACTGACAGGAAGCTGGACTCTGTTCCGTCAGACATCTAGCACATCAATGCATGTCGACACTTCTGAAATGTAATTACTGTCCAGCATTAAGACATCAAGGTTGTTTTTCCACCCAAGAAATAAGTGAAAGATTAGTACCAATACATTCATGAAGACAGAGGCAGAGATTTAGTTTGTAGTGAAAGAGCGGGCTACAGTGTATCCATCCCTCTAGTCCCTAAAGCACAAATCCTGTGTAAGGTCATGCTGGTCGGTGCATGTATCGTGTAAACTGTTGGATACATTGGTAAAGGCATAGAACTATATCATAAAAAAACTGATACTGGAAAAGTCTGCTTAACCTCTGATTTTGTTCACTGACAAAACGTTTTCTTTGCAATGACACTATAAAATGCTCCCCTTTTAAAAATATGTTTTCTTTTATTTCATTTATAAAGTGTAGAACAAGTCCAGCCATCAATATTTTACAATGTGGTAAGTCCTTGTGAAACATGTTTTGTTTTGCTTAACCCTTACACACTGTTCATATTCTACACCCTCACAGTATGTTCCGGGTCAGTTTTGACCCAGTCTAAGAATCTCCTCATAAAAAGTGTTTATTCCAAATTCTGAACCACAGATGTGTTTAGAAATGTTTGCGCATTTTGGGTCACTTCAGGAAAAGTCATCAAATTTCAGAGTAAAAGACATTTGGGGTGTTTTCACAGCTGTCAAATGTCAAAATGGGTCAAATTTGACACTGAACAGTACGTAAGGGTTAAATATCCAAAGATGTTTTCAAAATCCTCTCTTTGTACAATATTACTGCATGATAATTACAGTGTAGATAAGGCCATTTAAATATTATGCCTATGGTCAATAAAAATATCGTTGAATGGTATCTCACAGGACATGCTTCACACCCATCCACCCTGACCTCCACACACCTTACTTCCCTACTTGCCACATAATGACTCAGTAGTTGAGTCACTGGCACTCAGTGTTACTCAATATGAATTATGACATACAGAATCATTCTAAATGGATTCCTTTGTGTACAGGGTTAGACGCTTTGATCCACTCAGAAACAGACACAGACAAGGACAGTGTACACCTGAGTGGTTCCGTACATGCTGCACATTAAACACATCCCATACATGTGCAGTTTGTCACTCTTGTAGGCAGCCGCTGTTCACAGTCATAATTATAGGGCTTGTGCAATCACCCACGCTGATATTTCCATCCCCCACATTCCCAATGGGGACATTTTTTATATACTGACATACCTTGACACACCTCCAGGCAAGTTAGAGTTTCAAACTCATCTAACATGGGAGTTGCTGGTTAGTGCTGTTGGCAAAGAGGCCAAACCATATTGACCACTAAAGGCCCATTTATGCTCAACGTACGTACGAAAATGTATACGTCCTTTTCATACGATGTTACCGTCACTGCTCACATACTTCCATGCGTCCTTTACGTTGGCATGGATGTTAACCAATACATCCACCAGGGGGCAGCCCAGAGTCAAAAGTTTATGACAACAACAAACTCAAAAACAAACATGGCAACTGTGGAGGAGATATTGATAATATACCTCTTTCATAAAAGACAAAAACGATATGTTTAAAGTTTCTAACCAACTCGCACCTTTCCTCAAAAAGTTCAGCCATTGTTATTTCTTCTTCGTGTCTCACTAGAGCTATGTATCGGGTAGTGACAGCAACACTGCCCCCATGGTTTCCGGTGGTGGTACTGCTCCGTTTGGGCCGTATCCGTAAGCTTTATGGAAACATGCAGAAATACGGACGAAATGAACGCAGAGCACGGACAGAAGGCTCCGTCCGCATGGAACAATGGAACAATTGAAGGTATGCGGTGTTCAAACAGAAGTTTTAGGCCTGATAATGGCACTACAGCATAGGTCAGAGTCACTGATCATTAGAGGTAATTCCCTGATGATCCTGCATATCTACAGCAAGTCATGAATCTATTCAGTGGTTGTTTAGACATCTTGCTTTGGGTCAAAATGTTGAACATGTTTGATACAAAAACCAGCGTTCATTACTAAATAACCAAAAGCTCTGTCTTCCTTTGGAACTGTTATTCACTAAACACTGTATATGCCAACAGTGTATAAAGTCAACTTGCTTTTGTCCTTTTCTTTCATTTTACTATCACTCTGTCAGTCAGAGGAGAAATAAACACAAGAAAAACATATTCTCATACACTATCTGTGTTTACATGGCTGATGCTGCATGACTCACAGGAAATGCAATAAAGTTCATTCTTACTTTCTATCTGACACGTCTGCATTAAACATTTACACACATACTGTAAATAGAAGAGAGCAGGCAGTAGTGAATATTAAAACCAAACAGAGTCAGAGGAATGAATGCAAACATAACTGAGAACACGAGTGTTAATACCTGAAAGTGAACCTTCGTACACACACACATACACACACACACACACACACACACACAAACTTCTCTCCTCGTAAGGACGCTCACTGCTCTACATTTACTCATTCTAATACCAAGTCCTGACATTGATGAAGTGAGGGCCAGCCTGAGGGTGTCATTTTAAGATGTCCTCATTCTGAAGTGCAAAAACTTTAAATGTTTTTCATCGTATTTTGTATAAATGTCAGTAATGAAGATCATTTGTTTCATTCTCAGATCATTTTGATGATAATAGAAATGTATTTCGCAAATTTATTTCTGTAACTGAAAAGGAGTTTAAAGTTAAAACATGTTTTACTTTAACACATTTAGCATACATTTTAAGGAATATTATTCAAATATCATTCAGCCACATGCCTCAAAGTGCTTGGGGGTCTCTTTACCATCAATCATCAGACTCTACAACACCACAGCTCCCAGTACCTCCCACTCCCACTAATAAGACTGAGGCTGTCCTTACTGTTTAATACCAGGAACATTATAGATTATTTTAGAGATTGTTTATTGTTCATTGTATATAGCATTTAGAGATTGTTTATATATAGTATTTTATTTTATTATATTTTATTTTATTTTTTATCACTTGTTACAAAAATACTGTTGTGTCAATTTTGAATTTCCCCCTAAGGGGGTCAATAAAGTGTACCATACCTTACCCTTTTTGATAAATGACTAAAATTGTGCCTGAAATCAAATTTTTTTGGAGTTGTAGTAGATAACCAAATGTCTTAGAAACATACTGTTTCTTAGTTACAGGGTTGAATTTGTATTATTTGTATTGGAGACCTGAAAATATTATCTATTATAATAAAAAAAATAAGAGAGTATTTAGTATAAGAGCAGGTGTAACATCAGCCAACATTTTTTCATGAGGTGAAGAATATTTGGTTTTATGGTAATTGTGTATTTAGTTGATTTTGCCTAATTGCTTGTATAATAACTAACAGACCAAACTTCAATTAAATCAATTGTATTATTTCTATTCTTTCATTTAATGCCATCTTTCAGCTGGATAAATGTGGAGCCCAGGAAGGCGAGCTGTGCTTTAGGGCACAGATAATGTAGATCCTAACAAATAAACACAATGAAAAGAACTAGCTGTACTACAGAGGCTGCTAGATCAGAGTTACAGTTGTAGATTTGCACTGCTGTATTATGTCTTCTTGGACTGCATCTTTACCTCAGAGGGACGGATCCCTCACTCCTTAAATTCATTAGCAACGCTTAATAGAATTTTTTTTAACTTAATTGTTCCTCTATTCAGCGGAGTCTTCCCTCATTCTCTATTACTACAGCTGGTGATATGCTATTACTTTTTAATCCATTTTTCTGTAAAGCACACAGTGAGAATGCCCCACTCTCCCCTCCTCCAGCTGATTTTTTTTTTTTTGTTGTCAGTTTGAAACAAGCGCCTGATTAAATAGAGACAATGATGCAAGTTTCAATTCACAAATTGGAAAAGCTAATCCTCTGCTTAAGATTTCCTTGGGGTAGGAAGATTGAAGACTCTGCCGAGGGAGCATGTTGGGAAATGTGTGCTCTATGAATGTTCTGGAGGCATATGGAGGCATGTGTTCCAGTGATCTAGGTCAGATCACGTGTGTGTGTGTGTGTGTGTGTGTTTGTGTGTGTGCGTGTGTGCGTATGCTTTCACAGGAAAAAATGTACTATATATGTGTGAATAGAGGGGCAAATAAAGGGAGATGTTAGTGCAGGTGGATCTCTGAGTGTGTGACTTTGGGCGCTCGTGAAAATATAACCATCCCCGATTTTTCATTTGCAGTCCTTGAAATGGTGATTTATTGAGAAGGCGTAGCAGTGGGTGACATTCAGGACGGGCCTTTCTTTCAATGTCAGAGCGGCGTTTCATCAGGATGAGCCTTTCTTTCAATGTCAAAGCTGCGTTTCATCACGCTAACCGATATCCACTTCCTCCGCATGTAATTAGAGAGCCTTTTAATTAGAGCTGAGCTGAATGATCGCTCGTTGTCCGTCCCGCCTGCAGCCCACTATCTCCCTGCAGCCCTACTTGGACAACCCACTGAACCCGGTTGATGAAGCATAAATGAAACACAGAAACGTGTGCAGATCATAAAGAATAAAATGCTCATTCACATATAGCCAGATGTAAGGGAATGATGTGACATTACTGTGTTGGTGTGACAATTATTCCCTTCCTACAAACATAAAAAAGTCAGTATTACAAGGAACATTAACCCTCATTTTAATCAAAGTGTTTTAGTTGTCTACTCTAAACCAGAGTGTCAGTTGTCTTTTTCTTCAAAGACTAATTAAAGACAAAAACGTGTTGAGCTGTTCGACATCAGTAGTATGACTGATTGTTTCATAGCTAACACTGAACTCATGTCATATCAGTGTTACAATAACTACTGCTTCTCAACAGTATTCACAGCGATATCCAAGTTGTAATTACAACTAGGAAACTATGTATACAAATTCTGATATATCTAACTTGATGGATGATAAATGGAGCTGTTTGAAGGGGCACACACAAATGGAAAAAGTAACCCAAATTCAAAGAATATAGTGTGAATCTATTAGTGCCTGGCCGATATTAGGGAGGAAAAAATACTGTATTAAACTTGAATTAGGAAAAAGGATTAAATATATATAAAATGCTTCCTATATATATCTTTAAAAAAAATATCGGCACATATTGGATGGAATAAACACTGATACTGATATGATCTGTGGCAGGCCAATATCTGCCGATAATATCGATTGACCGATAGATCGGTCAGGCTCTATAATGTATAGTGGTTTAAATGGTAACTTATAATATAATAACTGTACTTATATAGCATTTTTCTAGTATTTTTGACCACTCAAAGCACTTTTACACTACATGTCACATTCACCCATTCACACACATTCATACACTGATGACAGGAGCTACCACACAGGGTACCAACCTGCTCATCAGGAGGGAGACTAACCATTCACACACATTCACACACTGTTGGTGCAGCCATCGGGAGCAATTTAGGGTTCAGTATCTTGCATAAGGACACACTGACATGGTCCAATTGGTGGACGACCGCTCTACCTCCTGAGCCACAGCCGTTTATTGTCAACATACAGTGTATCAAAACCCTGTCTCGACCAACTGATGTATTTCCCATCTCTATCAACCATTCCATGTAACATGTATGAAAGTATGACCTAAAAAAGGTATACACTGTTGCTGTAGAAACCCAGGAATATGAAAGATATTTCATTCAGACGAACAACCACAGATAATTAGGTGATGAATTTGACAGGCTGTTTAAAAAAATCAGTCTCCATGTCTCAAGGTGTGAGGATATGTTGGCAGAGTGTAGATAGTTTCTGAAGGTGTAAAACACTGATTGGTTCTCAGTGAGCTTCAGTTTTTCTCATTCTGATAAAAGCTCAGATATTTTCCAACAGATACATCTGACCATTCAGCTCTCTTCCTGAGTT
Organism: Scomber scombrus; assembly: GCF_963691925.1. NCBI lineage: Eukaryota > Metazoa > Chordata > Actinopteri > Scombriformes > Scombridae > Scomber > Scomber scombrus. The sequence continues at coordinate 1,981,000 of NC_084976.1, forward strand.
TATCAAGCTAATACTGTCATATTAACAGCACATCTCACAGCCAACCTCCTCACTGTGTTTTAGAGGATTCACCTAATAGGGATCATTCACTTCCAGTCTCTCCATTCACTAATAACATCAAGAATCCAAGTGAGGACTCTGTCTGCTAAGATGTTGCGTTTTAAAGTCCAACAACCGAACAAATGATATCAAATACTCAACAATCAGTATCTCTCAGTGATAAAGTGGAGATTATCCTTCCAGAAAAACTACAAACACAGAGGAAAGATCTTTGTCCAGCCTATTTCTCCAAGACATAACTGAGCTCGATTTAATATCAACATGAGATTTTTAAACATTTTCTCATATTGATTAAATTCAGCCTCTGAGAAATAGCCACTTTCTTATCTCAGCTTGATCTCAAAATTGTTGTTTTGTTTAGTTTTTTTCTTCTCTCACTGCACTGATCTGTATTTGTCTGAAATATTCAGCTCTTGAGATAACACAAAGATCCAAAAGAAAACTTGACTGGCTTATAAATGAGCTGGTACAATATCATACATTTGTCTCAGTGATCAAATTCAAGTCTCAACTCTGTTTTATCTGTTCACAGAGTGTTATCTGTTTCCAGAGTTGTCTTTATCAAAAAAAAACAAAAAACAAAGTCAAAACAAGATCTGCATATAAACTTCAGTTTCTCATTAATTTGTCACAAATACATTTCAAATGCCCTCTAAACAAGAGTGTTATTTGTAGAGCAGATGCCCTGCTGGGTCTGCTGGTGGTGCTAGAGGGGGGGGGGGGGGGTCATCAAAATTGCCAGGCATCATGCCACTATGAATTTCATGCAGATCCAATAATGTATTTAAAAATATCTTGCTTTGGACCTCCAGAAAACACAAACAATATTTCTAATAATAAACATAAACAGATTTGATAAATATTCTGAATAGTTTGTCCAGTAATCGGTCAATACATTGATACCCATTGGTCCATTTTGGAATTATAGGTATATTGCCATCACAGAAAGAAAATGGGGGTCCCAAAGTCCAAGTTAGGTAGCAGAGCCACCTCTTTAGCAGATATGAAATGAGTTCTTGACCAGGAGGTATTGGTGCCATATGTTGTTTTCTGGTCCTTCAGTATCTCTCAGTTTGGGCAATGTCCAACAAAAACACACGGAGGACACATTGAGCAAACACTGCAGTGATATAACAACCATCCTGGCAGGGGTTTCCAGAAGAGATGTAATATTGCAACATGTACCATTTGTCACACTGTCCTGCAACAGACATACAGTCTATTTTCACTCTGAGATTCATTAACTAATGCCAAAGACATGTTTGAAACGCCACTGATAAACTTTAACTCCACATGACCATATGTCTTCTTTGGTGTGATGTCTGGATGTAAGCTGTGCTCCATTCACCTGAGCCCCTTTAAAAACTTCCACTTTACTGTTTTAGGGTGACCCAGATATCCTCCCAGGACATGCACAATATCCACCTCAAGTTGAAATGCACTCGCTGTTATCCTATGTGTCTCTACAGAGGTGGATTCTGGAAATCTGCAGTCATTAGACATTTTGAAGTAGAATTGTAAAACTGGGTCTATTTCGACATTTCATTTTATTTAAAGATCTAAGAACTGGGTCTCTGCTCATTTGTGCAGCTTGGTTCAATCACCAAACCAGCGATGAACCATATATGGTAACTTCATTGACTTTGATTTGCAACATAAAAATGAAAACATTTGAAAAAGGATACAAAGCAAAACAAGTCATGTATCATCCCCCAAAAACTCTCTAGGGTTGAAATTTTGAATTTCCAAGTATTTCAATGAGTGCCCTATAAAGGGTTATGTCTGTTTTCTCATGCGTTTCTAAAAGTATTGCCACCAAATCACTTATCAGACATATTGTTGATAAGATATATTAAAAGAAACAGGTTGGAATTCAGTAATCTCCAAATAAAAAGATGTCTTACTGCCGATAAGACAAAGAAAATAACTGTTGTGAACAGTAACATTTTCCTCTAAATGTGTGGAGGTAGAACATGCACCTATTTATTTGATAGCTTATTGTAGTATAATTATATGACCAGTGTATGAACATGTACATCTTATTTGTTATACTAATCAGTTCCTTGATGTTAAAAATCTGTGTGTCACGGTGGATGGCTACAACTCAATACCCCCGCCATTATTTAGAAGTGTACTCTTGACACAGTACGCAGTGACATCTTGAGAATATCAGGTAAACATTGTGTCATCTAAGCTTTGGTAAATCTATTGTGTGAGTGTGGAGTAATGGTATTATCACAGAGAATGTGCATTGTGTTGACATTTCATCTTCTTGATTTGTGCTTTCAACCCATAATGTGAGTTTTCAGAGTTGGAGCCCATTTTACAAAGTGACATGATGTTCCTCTGATGACTACAGCACCAGTTTTGAAGAGGAGGGAGCTCACAGCTTCTCCCTGATGAAGCCATTTACCAGAGCTGATGGAACAGCTTCTTCCTGTCATTGCAAACTAAGCAGAAGGCAGGAGGAGGGAGGGGGAAGGCAGATAGAGAAACAATTAGCCTAGGGGTCCTTGTGATCATAAGTAATAATTTGAGTGAAATTAAGTGGCAGGTTTAACAAGCAGGGATCATTTCACTTTTCCATTCTTCCTGGGGGAAATGTGGCCTTTAATTGAGTTAACACTTTTTGTTTGGCAAACACTCCGAAAGCAGCCCGAGACTGCCACTGTGTCTCATTAGCGACACCCAGAATTGGTGTCGGCACCCAACCATCTCCTACCATCTCTCCGTCTGGCCTGCTGCCGTCCTCTATATCCTTTCTCTTCCTCATCCCACATAGTTACTCCCTCAGGTTCTCAGATGCTTTTTGGATGTTGGCCCTGTCACAGTGTTACAGCAATGCTCTAAAACCTCTTGTATTAGGAAAACACTTTTAATGATAATGAAATGAGAGAAAAGGGACAGAAAAGAGCTAACACATGTGGTCTGCCATTAAAGTAGATTTTTGTGACAGTCATTACTGGTCTTTTATATTTGCTGTAAATATATAGCGACACCTTTTTTTGAAAAATGTGCAAAACAGGAACTATTTTTTAATGTAATTAGTGCATTAGCCTCCCAATGCCTCTCTGTGAGGTTGTAGTTTAAATATAGCGTTTGTGGAAAATGTTTTACCTTAGCCCAGTGAGGAACCATATATAGTAACTCAACGAGTTTGATTTGCAACATAAAAATTAACAATTTTGAAAAAAGTCACTAAAGTTAAAAAATCATGTAATATCCCCCAATAACTGTCTAGGTATGACATTTTGAATTTCTAATTATTTCAATGAGTGCCGTATAAAGGGTTAGGTGTGAATGATGCCTTTCACCTTGCACTCAAACAAGACATTTTACATTCAACGATAGTTTAAAAATAAATGGTTCGACACATAACTGACAATTTGATGTTTGATCGTAAAACTTTAGATTTCCTGAATCTCGAAGTGCAGGTGCCATGTGCCAGAGGCTGAAGAATCAGACTCCTTCAGTCTCTCTGTCCCTCTGATGCTGTTTGTGTGTAACTCTCTCAGTTGAAATGAGAACATCCTCACCACTTTGTTGTCTGATGATCCCACCCCAAAAAAAACAACAAAAAAAAACATCTGTTGACAATACCTCCCATTGAGCCCATTGTGGTCCATTACTGGAGCTACAGAGAAGGGTGTGGGTGGTAGATTGTTGTTATTTGGACAGCCTCCACCCCTACGCCCAAACCCCATTTCCCAGCCACCACCCGGTATCCTGCAGGCTGTCTAATATTGTCGTGGAAACCTCAGTGGTGGAGATATGGAGCAGTACAGTAGGTGAACAATGGGAGGTGTGGGTAGAGAATGTGTTTGAGTGTGTGTGTGTGTGTGTGTGTGTGTGTGTGTGTAGAGGGTGGGATGCTTTGAGGGGTTGTTATTGTGAAACAGAAGGAAAGCAGTGGCGCCGTCACAGTGCCAGGCAGGGCCCAGGATAACGGAGAACTCAATGGAGTGTTAAATGGGAAATCATCTGTTTTCAGCCACAGATTTAATGTCATTGCTGCTCTCTCTCTGCTGCACTCCGCTATTTCATTTGCTGCTATCTCCCCCTCCCGTGTCTCTTTACTTCTGTGTTTTGTATTTGTCCAAATCCCCCCCCTCACCCATCCACCTCCCAACGCTGTTCGCCCAAATTTCACACTCCCTTTCTTTGCAGTCTTCTCCTGCTTGTCTATTTCCAATTTCTCCTTCTTCCTAGCCATTGCTCCATTCTGTCCTCAGCCTCATCAGGGCCCCTGCAGGCCCTCAGGTTATCTCATATACCGTGGGCAGTTTTCCGCCTCATATTCACAACAGGCCATTTGAGTTTGCAATGTGAGTGTGCGTGCCCCTCGCTGCGTCTCCTCCTGCGAAGGACTCGGAGCGTCTCTCAGCGGGGCGTCTCCATTAGCGACTTCACGAGATGACCAAAGAGAACCCTCAAACTTGAAACACCCCCCCCCCCCAACATCCCTGCCTCTACTGCCGCCCACCCCCAGCCCTCTGTCTCCATCATCCTGCCCAGATTAACTCATCCATTTACAGCCTCGGTTAATGGCTTAACTCATGAGGAAAGTCATCAAAGCGTAATGGCTTTAAAAGAGGCCGAGCTGATTGAAAAACATTCCCAATTTGTGATGGTTTTTTCAATTTTTTTTTTTTAACACTGTGTTGAATTAAGCAGATGGCTGTTAAATCAGACCTTTTCTCCAGCACAGAGCGTGAATGAGTTTGCGATTCGGTCAGAGCTTGGAGCATTTTTTATCCTTTAAGAAGAGTTAACTGATCCTCCTGCCCTCCCTCTGCTGTATGGAGCGGAGGAAAAAAAACATACTCTTACTGTACAAACATGCCCTTGTATCCTCTGACACTGCTACATATGGTAATGAACACCAGGAATGGCTTTTTATTGTTTTCCGTCAGGCTGATTCATCTATTTGTTCTCCAGCAGGTGATTATCTGTATGTATTTAGAACAGAGGTCGCTAACAGGCAGATTTTGTCCCAGCGTTTCTATTTTAACAGGCGCAGCTTCTCCAGCTATTACAGTAAAAGTGGAGCGGTCCCTTGGAAACTCACATACCACTGAGCATAGCCAATCTTCTCACGTGATGCTAATCAGCCAATCAAATCCATGCAACAATACACTCGCAGAGACAGCGAGATACACGCGGAGAAAAGAGGAGAGACGTTTTTGTTATTAAGTTATTAGATGTGAAATTAAGTTCATGGTTTAAGTTTAAGTTAAGTTCAAAAGTATAAAGGGATTCTTTTTTTATTTTTCTAAAACTAAACACTATATTTAAGAAGCTCAATCAAAAGCTTTCTGTAATGCATTTTATTTTAAAGTGTCATCTTTATTTGATATAAGAAAAGACCATGTATTTATATTATTCTTTTTTATTCTTATATTATTTATTTTATGATTTATTTGAATCCAACAAGTTGAGTGTAAATACTAATAAATGAAATCTACTGTATTTATATAGACACAGATGCTGATGGAACTACAATGCTACTTCAAGCTACTGAAAAATAGACAGGCACAGACATTATGATGTTCCACTTTTTTTCAATATAATGATGTAAGTATTCCATGTTGTTTTCCTACAGTATTTGGTTGTGTAAGCTAAGCCACCAAAAACCTTTTATTTATAGTTATATTTAGTAAATATGAGGTTAGGGAAAAACTGCATGGTTAAAAACTGAAAAGTCAATGATGATATGAGACAGGACATGCTAACAGTGTTTATATAAACCACTATTTATGTCTAAATCTCACTCAAACTCAACTGGAAAACATCAAAAGATTTCCCTGTTTCTGAGAAAGGCATTCAGCAGACCATTTAAGTAACAGAAATGATAGTATTAGAGACACAGTTCAATCATAAAATAACTGCATATTCTGCACATTGACATACTATATACATAGTGTACTAGTCATGAGGGGTACTATCAATCTTGTGAACACAGTTGTATGATGAGTTCTGTTGCTCTGGAGGAGCTTTGTACAGTCTGAGAAAAATAAATTGGCTGTGATGTCATGGTGATGTCATTTTTCAGCCTGGGTTTGGAGACTTCAGCTTTATAACAGAAAGTCTGTGTTAGGAACTGGAGGTGTTTATCAGGCAGGCTGTGTAAAGAAAAATGTCCAGTGTTTTTGGAGTTTCACTTACAGGGACTAAAAGTCAGCATCTTGCTTCTGCTGCTTTGATTTTTGGCCATTCTTTTTTTTTGTTTTTTTTGTTCTGTGTTGTGATTTTTTGAAGGTGCAATATGAAACCACTGGAGTACTTGAGAAGACCAAAGCACAGAAAACACTCCACAACGGGAGATTGATGTTGCACATACCAATACCCTACATCAAATGGATTTGTTAACTAAATAAGCATACAATCATTAAAATTAATCGTGGTGCACCATTAATTGTTAATTAACAGCATTATGTTCAATGAGAAACTGAGGAGTTCAGGTCACGATCACTTTCTCTCTGCACAAGTCAAACTGGACTAAATTAAATCTTAAAACTCTCACCTGCCATCAGCTCAGCCATAATGAGCTGCAGCCTCAGGCAGCGCAGAACCTTTCACTTCAGTGCAGTGTTACACCGCTCTCAGACCAGCAGTGACACGTTTAAACCTGCACAGGCAGCCCATCTGAACACATCAACACACAACATCTGACCTGTCATCATTATCCTCAAAACCTGAGCTCAACACTACCTTGCTGTGGTGAATGTGTTTCTCTACAAGGGATTGGAATTGAATGTGATCTCATTGACACAAACAGTAAACAGCATTGTTGGTTGGACATAAAGTACATTTAGTAGACTCATACACATTTCATACATGCATCTCAAATATCACCTACTCAATAGATACAATCTAGACATTTTCTTGCAAAATACATTATTATTATTATTATTATTATTATTATTATTTGAGTAAAAATCATGAGTTATCTTTATTGATCCCCCTAGGCAGAAATTCAAAAACTGACACAACACTAGCCTTGTAATGGTGAAGTGATACATTTAAATAAAATAAAATACAATAAACAATCTCTGTGTAAAATAATCTGCAATATACATAAATTCCTGATTTTAAACACAAGTGTGCAATGTACCTGGTATTAAACAGTAAGGACATCCTCAGTCTTATTAGTGGGAGTGGGAGGTACTGGGAGCTGTGGTGTTGTACAGTCTGATGGCTGATGGTATAAAAGAGACCCCCAAGCACTTTGAGGCATGTGGTTGGAGCATCAATGACAGTGCATAACACACAGTAAACACATTACTACTATATACACTTGACATGTAAATAGTATCTTATCTTGTTTGTTTTTTCATTGTGAATCCCATAAAAAGATTTTAAAAAACAATGTGTTAGTCCATGTCTATTTACCAGAATTCCTTGTCTTGTCTGTTTTCCAATATCCTATATGTTCATGGACAGCAATGGAGCTCTATGGCAGAGAGGATTAATATAAAGTATATCAGACTTTGTGTACAAGACCCACTAAGCCTGATATACTGTAGCTCTTTCTAGTGTAACGCTGGGTGTAGGTTAGCTTCACCTTAAATAAATCTACTTTGGCTGGTGGGGACAGCTTTTTCAGAGAGCAACTTGTGTACTTTTAACGTCCGCTCGAGAACAAGACAAGTGGCACGGTGGTGGCACCATAACACCAACAACAAAACTTGATAGATAACTTCACTGTGCGATGTATCCCTCCACCCAATCTAAACTAATGTAAACACTACGGACAAACGACATAGTAGGAAGTAGTTCCCAATTTAAATAACAATATAAAGGATATATCCATTAAATCATGAACCACCATTCAAAACATCCAAAACATCCAACCAATACCAAAATCATATATTATATATTTTTCAAACCAATTCTTCACAACAATAAATGTCATCTTACAATAGTTTATTTTACTTTGCATGTAAAAGCATACTGCAGATGTTGTCACTAACACATCTCTACTAGCACAAGCATATAGCAGCATTCTGATGGAGGGGCTCGATGTAGCAGCCACAGAATAACTGTAACTTTGGATTTTAGGTTGTATTTATGCCCCTAATTAAATCACTATTTCACAGTGATGGTCCTTTACTTAGATGAAATGATTGCATTCATTTGAAATCCTAAGTGCTGTTAGTCAAGTTGGTAGACTGATCATCACTAAGTCTGAAGACTAATACTGGCTATGGCTATTTTACTACACAGTAGTTTGAGTTTTGTCCTCTGCAGAATATTAATGTATTATATCTTCTTTTTTTTTCTTTTTTATCAATATGATAACCAATTCAAGACAAAGGTTTTAAGAATTTAAAACATCCACTTTCACATACCACCAACTCAGCAATCCATTTGACCCTGAGTGCAGTTTGACTATGCCATCACAGTAACAGCATCCTCACTGGAGAGCTGAACATATAAATCAGTGTATTATTCAACAGGCAATGAAACGGAGAATTAGAAATCATAATGACAAACCATAATAATGGCTCTACCCACTGTTAAAACTTCATTGTGACCTTGTTTATTGTTGCGGACGGCATATACAAGATCCACAAGGTCCAGCTTCAGTCCCTGAGGACAGACTGAGAAAGCAGCTATTTATCTGCTTAAACAGCTTCAGTAAACCTGTGAAGGAGCCTTTTGATAAGACTCTCTCACAGTGAAGGAATGAATGAAAAAGAACATGCTGGCAGAATACCTTGGCTGATTGAAGTCTTTTTTTGTATTTGAAGGCAAGAAAGCAGCAGCCCCAGGGCCTTGGGTTTGAGCTACCTTTGTGTTAAAGTATCTCTGAACATCTTTAGGTCTGAATCTGACTTATCCACACTGTTTGATCCATCCCTTGAGAATTCACCACAATACAGGTAATAACTAAGCACGGCCTTTGTAGGTACTGATGACTCAAAAGTGGCCATGTTATCATCGGCCTTACGCTACAAAGTTTATACGTCTCTGATAAATTGATTGACCGCTTCATTTGCACAACTTGTCCTCTGTACGTCCTCACATGGGAAACAGAACAGGGAAATTGCATTGGATTATACTGTAATTACTGCTGTCTCTGCTGTCCAATGTGAGCCTAAAGAGCCCGACAAGTGAACAATGTAGAGGTGATCCAGAGGTCTTTATACTAACGCCACAGATAGAGTTCTTGACTTTTAGCCCAGTTACAGTCTGAATTTTACTTCATGACCCATTTTCCTGATTGCTGCCAGTTTGAGGTCGCAACAGTTATCCTTGTGTTATGTAATGTTTAAGGAGTGAGAGAAAAAAAATGACAAGGGAGCTAAAAATAGAAGCGGAAAAATAATAAACTTCCAACTTGTTCTGTTGAATGTTGTTAATAGCAAAGTTCATGTTCTCTGCAGACTGTAGGTTGTAAAGTGAGGGAGAATATTCTGTCTCATTAGGGCAGTACACATACAGTACACAGTACAGTGCACACACAATATACACAAATACATACATGTGTATTCACGTATAGTGGTATCTACTGTAGTTGTATTTATGTTTGTATATATGTAGATATGTAGTATATGTTTATATGTTTAATAATACACTGTATTTCACTCTTTCACATGGTTGAATGACAAGTCAAATCCTTGAATCCTTACATATAATAAATTCAGAGGTATTTATGAATGTGTAATGTACTGTATGTTTGTGTATATAACCCAAACAGTATATACAGAGGTACCTTATATAGAGAGGTGTCATGTATGGAGTTACACATACAGTCATAAAGCATTGTTTATGTAAATAACATAGTACACTTCCATAGAGGTACTGTCCATCTGTTAATACAGTACGTACTCATATCTCCTATACAAAAGATGACTGATGCTGTTGTGTGAGCATATCATTCCAGACCAGTGCTATGGTATTATGGATTTTTGTTTTTGTTTTTTTGTTTATTAAAAATTAGCTTTCATTTAGCCTTTAGTTAAGTTGCATTGTGGGTTACCTTAAAGGCTACATCACATTCTCAAAATGTAAGGTATCATACATACATCACCCCTCTATCTTCCATTCACCAACTCTCCTGTTCTCTTCAGGATAATAATCATGGGAAATAATCTTCAAATTTTAAGTCTTAAACACAATACTCAAGAATAGAAGAATCCATAATGTTACCAGCTGAGTGAGCTGAGTATGTGCTACTGTACACTGGTTTGCCACACCCAACGTGATTACAGTTTGTGCAACTGATCAAACCTCTCTTCTGTCTGTTTTTGCTGTGAGAGTACACTGCAGAATGCCAAACAAAACCAAACAAAAAAACACAGAAAAAATTAAAACCAACACCCCAACTGTTGTATCTAATCTCACTGAAGGCAACACAAATGAGTTTTAAGTCTTTAAGCAGAGCTTTGCTAATTAAAAAGACTTCGACTCTGTCAGGCATACTAATGCCAGGCCTTGAATGGACTGTAGACATGACTATGAGCAGAGCTCTGCCATATTGCTTTAGTAGCAGAATCCACTGTCCCGTGACTAAGACACACTGTCAGGAGAACTAATAGTCTTAACACTCAAGTGAATCTGATGAGTTTTTCCCAGCAAGCAGATAATGAGAAGAGAAATGAATCTGCTATAAGGACCCTCCTAGCACTACTTTGTACGTCTGCAATGGTTCTGAGCCTGGGTGTGATCAGGATGTTCACAGTGTGTGCACTGTAGGATCAGAGTTAAGGATTAGCTGTAGGCTTTAATATAGCAAGAATGCTAAAATCTGAATCACATTGAAATAATATAGTGTAGTATACAGACACAATGATTTGACCCAAAGCAGGACTAAATGTGGTGATGTGTTCAGCAGCCATTTATCAGCTCCCAAGGCTCTCCAGAGGTTGTGGACAAGTGGACTGAAGGTTAGTCCAACTAGTGTGCATCTTAGCTGGGATGAACTTCTTTGTCAACATGTGATCTGAACATATTTGTCAAATGATTTTTTCTTCTTAACAATCACAAGATACAACAAGCACCACTCTTCAACCCTCTCCACCACTGTGAGTCAGAGCTTTGGAGACTCTGTAACCTCTGATCCACTGCATGTAGCTCAGTTAGACTGCCACTGCACACAGTCAGGAGCATTGCACCATGGGTAACAGATCTAATGATGGCTCGTGGCAACGGCAACGCTGAAACCAGCTCATTACAGACTGTATGGTGTGTCGCTCCAAGTCCAGTGGCGATAGGATACCATTTTACGGCCGGAATCTGATATTATTTTATATATGAATCGTAGCAAATGATATAGTGTTAGTGCAAATGGAATTAGAAAGTTAAACTGGTTCATAATAAACTGGTATAGTAATGTCTAGTGTAGTGTTTTCTTTCATGCTACCTGCAAATTTCCTCTCAGCTCACTATTGATGTAAAAAACAGTTTAATTCCCAAGTGAATTTTAAGTCATAACCATTCAACTAAATGTTTGTAACAAATTGGAGGATACTATCATATGCTACAAATATCTCTATCTTTGTTCTACAGTCATATTTATATTACATAGTTTTATTATGAGAGAAGAAACTGAGATACAAGTCAGACATATCCAATCACAGAAATGCACTAAAATAGACAATATATACTAAATAAATCTTTAAAAATAGCCAAAAACACAAACATGATACAGACAGCAACTTCCAAACTGAAGTCTGCTTTAAACTCTCGGTTCTTTCCTCCAAGACATATTTTAATAAATCAAGTGTCACCAAATATATGCTACATTATTAATAAACATATGAACTTTCATCATTTCCTGACCAGTTCACTTTAACATGAACACATCATAAGTTAGCTACCATGCAGCTTATAAGGTAACTTTAACTAAATGAAAACTCAAGAAAATTTGATTCTGAGCTGGAAAAAGTATATTTACATAGTTCTAATGTAGCATCTTTATGTGTATTTCTAAACTTATGGTCATAGTTGAATGGGATTTTTTTTGTTTTTTTTACTCCCAGGTTGACAAAGCTTATTTCCCCAAAATATCAGTGAGCAATAGTTTTTTGTTTTTTTTTAATCAATGTTCCCTATTGGCAAGTTGCCATTGTATAAGCAGAAGAATCAACAACATAATGAGAGATTAAAGAGATTATTGAACAATAATGCATGATTAAGTCATTTATTAATATAGTATACCAACTTCTCTAATATGAAGATGTATTGCTTTTTACACTTGTATGTCATTACAAACCTGTGTCAGACAAAACAAGCTATTTAAAAGCATCGCCTGAGCTTCTGGGAACTTGTGATCTAGATCTTTTTTTACACTTTTCATGATTTACACTAGATAATTAACTGATAATTAAAATAATCATTAGCTGCAGCCTTATATCTCTGCATGCTGGTTTCTGTATTGTACTGAAATGAATGGAAACCAGTGGCTGATTAAAGGGAAGGAAGGAGAAAAACTTATTTTACTGTGTATGACTCCAATGTCCAATGTCACTTGTATGGAAGCAAAATCATAGAAAAACATTATGTTGGTCTTATTGAGTACATTTGCACAAACGAATTACATTCTTTGTGCTGGGGTGCATGCAGTATTCAGACAGGAAATGTTGCTAGTGTGAGACCTTCATACATCCTCTCTAGGGACCAGAGGTGCAGATGTGGCAGCAGTTTTGGGATGAAGAAGATGGGCATGAGGGTAGCAGCAGTCATGGTGGTGAGGGAGGGTTATAAGTCAGCGTTGCCTGATCTGTTTCCCAAATCCACATTATCGCTGTATTTTTGCAGTAACCCATCTCAGGGGACGCCCGTCAAGGCAGGAACCTGACGGCGACACTGCGAGCCTGAGAGTCATTAATAAAGGCTATTGTTGCTGCTACTGCAGAGTGTGAAGCAAAGCGGCACCCTGCTTTACCCATGCAGCCGCTACACATCAATAACACAACAACACACACTCACAGACATGTTGAATGACACAAATAATCATGTTTGCATACTGAACATGTAAAACTGGACACAAATATGCCTTTTTTGGCTTGTGTTGTTTGTCATTGTGCTGTAATATATATAATATGTGATTATGTGAACATGTGATAAGGGACTCAGCTCATAGCTGATGAAAACTAGCTACCAGCTGAGCTGGTACAGTGCATCAAATAGCAAACACTAATTAGCCACATAAAGCATTAGTAAATTATTCATTAACCATTAATAAAGCCATTTGTTGCAACTTATAAACTCTCTGCAATGGATACCTGATTAACAAGTGGTACAGAGTTTCACATTTTTCAATTAAGCTGTCAAGTCTGTAGTTATAAACGTTGACAAGTCCTTCATATTTCTAATGAATGTGTAATAAAGGCAAATTGCAAGTATAAATAATCTGTTTATGATTTTGTCCAGATGCTCTGTAAACCTTTTCAGAGTGAGTGGAGTGATGTTTCTTTTGGATGAGAGTTACAAACACCTGTGTGGAGGAGGAGAAACAGCAGCCTTGGTGATGGCTTCTAACTGACAATAAAACAATAAAGCTATTAGTTGCTGCTTACAACAAAGGCTGCCTTGTTAGAAAGTGGTACCAAAAGGTACACACCAGGCACAAAGTATATTTCACAACCTGGCAAACCAAACCTTTTTATTAATGGTCTATAACTGATCTATTAGGCTGTAGTAGACTAATCATTTACCATTAATGAAGTCATGTGTTACTACTTATAGCCTAAATCCTTTATAAAGCATGCCACATCAGAAATTTGGGTTTCTTAATTTCTGCTAAGCCATCAAATCCATAGTTAAACATTTTAATAAGGCATACTGAAAGAGGTTTTACAGCTATGCATCAAGTCATCTAGTCTAAATGTAAATTTAAGTTACCAATAATTCCTGACAAAGCTTTAAATGGTATAGCACCAGCACATTACTGAACTGTTCATACCATATCAGCCACAGAAAGCTCTGAAATCTTCCACAATTGATCGTTGGGTCGTGCCCAAAGCTCCACAAACAAAGTGGGGGAGCCCCCTTGATGGTTTATGCACCAAAACTGTGGAACACCCTACCCCTGTACATCAAACGGGTAACCTCTGTGGACATTCTCAAAAAGAGCTCAGTAGGTACAGTACCTCTACTGCAAAGCTTTTAGTTCATCTGTGTTTTATCTTGTATTTTACACATGTATTTTAATTTGAATATCTTCTTATCTGTTTCAATGTTTTTATCTATTTTTTTTAACTTGTTGTACTTGTTTGACCTTGTTTTATTGCTTTAAATGTAAAACACTTTGAGCTGCATTTTATTTTCTATGAAAATAAAGTTATTACTATTATTAATAAATTGGTAAAGATGTTCTGCAAAGCCTGTCCAGCAGGTAAGTAGTCTAAAAAGACAAAACTAAATTAAATTAAAGCTGCAATCAGCGATGAACGGGCCCCCGCTCCCCCGCCCCAAAACAGCAAAATGTGTCGTACAGTCGCAGGGCAGACACAGCGGGCACGTAGACGTCTTGGCACCCGGGCTTTTATTGAACATTAGCTGTGTCCCAATTCAGGGGCTGCATCCTTCGAAGGACGCATTTGAAGGCCGATTACGTCACAACGCCGCACGAAGGTCTGTCCCAATTCAAAGACTCCTCAAACGCAGCCTTCAAATGCGGCCTTCTTTTCCCTCTTTTTGGAGAATGCACCGGTACTATCCTTCGCGGCCTCACATATCCCAAGATCCTTTGCGCGCTGCTGTTTAGTGCCAGGAAAATATAACAATGGCGACACTAAGCGGCGAGGGCTTTACATTTAAATGTAAGTATCTGCCTTTTATATTTATTTACTTTTACTTATTACTACTTATACTTTTATACTTTTACTAATAACTTATATTTTATTACTTAGATGAACAAATTTAGATTAGGTTGTGATCCCTGCTTTATTTCCAGACTGTAAAACTGCAAAGTCTAGTTAAATGATTGGATTGAACAAAGAGCTACGTTTAGGATTATCACTATTATATGTTAATCTTCTGTTGAGTTTTTCTTCGTTTTTTCCTTTCTTCTGTCTGTCTCATTCTTCTGTGTGTTTTTTCTTCTTTCTTCTGTCTTAATCTTTCTTCGTCTGTCTGTCTTTCTCGTCTTATGGGCGGGAACAGCTGGTGACGCAGCTTGTGACGCAACCAGGAAATGCTTCGAAGGCTAGACCGTCTCATTTAACAACGGTTGATGCATCCTTCTGAGGTTCCTTCGAAGGATGCAGCCCCTGAATTGGGACACAGCTATTGTGTGATGGGGCTAACTAACACTACCTGTGTCCACTATGTGGCGCTAAAGATCACCCACCAATATGTCATGTTGTAGTGTATGATGTAGAGAACACACTCTGAAAATTTCAAAGAAATCGGATAATGTTTGTCATATGAGGCTGACTTCCTGTGTCCAGTAGGTGGGGTTATGGATATGACACAGTATCGATGCATAGATGTGATCAGGACGGGACCCTCTACATGTGTGACCA
The DNA here is from genome assembly GCF_963691925.1 of Scomber scombrus. NCBI lineage: Eukaryota > Metazoa > Chordata > Actinopteri > Scombriformes > Scombridae > Scomber > Scomber scombrus. The sequence goes on from NC_084976.1 coordinate 1,996,536, forward strand.
ATTTGGTGTAGATGTGACAAAGTCTGTAGGAGTTATAAGGACTTCCTGCTTTATGGCGAAGCATCAAAATTGTCCAAGATACTTTTTTTGTGCGTCTTTACATGATATATATGTGTACCAAATTTCGTTTGTCCATGTCAATCTGGAGCGAGGGGCTCAATTTTCTTAATTTTCTAGGGGGCGCTATTGAACCATTTTGCCACGCCCATTTCCGTGAACCATAAAATCGAACATTTTACAGCAGGTCTGGCATGCGCGCAAATTTTTGCAGGCTAAACGTGGCTGAAAACTCATGAAAATGTGTTGCATGGGTAAATCTATTCACGATAGTAATAATTCCAACAGATTCAATAAGGCCTTTGCACTGTAGTGCTCGGGCCCTAATAAAGACAAGAGGATTCTTCATGACCTGGCAACCCAAATGTTGTTTATATAATTATATAAAGAATTACTAAATGATTTATTAAACGTTAATACAACCATTTTAGACCTATATTTAACCAGGGAGTAAACCAGGCCTTCTTTTTCCACTAATGTACTGGTCTGATCTGCTGATCAATCACATATATTTTAAAGGTATATGAGGAGGGGGTGGGGAGGCACAATAGCACCCAAAATATATATTTTTTTATCCCAGCTTTCTGATAATGTTATGTAGGAAATGTGAGGATTGGCTTTGCTGTTGTGATGCTATAACAAACTGAGGTATTATATCTTTATATGCTACCTTAAGCTACAACACATGGCTGTTGGTTGTCCAGATGTTGCTATTGCAGCCTGGCATTCACCTTCAACATGACCTTTAAAGACACCGTGCCTCTTTCCTGTTTGAGTCTGTAAATTAAACCGACATCACAGTCTACTGCAAATGACTGTCTTTTAACACAAACAAAGAGAAAAGGAATTGCAGCTGCTTGTCATTGGCAGGTCTGTTTACACACATTGCAATTTTCCTCCCAGTGCTCTTTTTCACAGTCAAATTAATTCAGTGACCCTAAAATAATACTCTATCCAGTGTTCTAAAGCTCAAAATTAAAATGTTACCTTGTATTTCTTTTTATCCTGTCAATGTGGCTACAAAAGGAGAGAAGCCACTCCAGCAGGCCTGCCAAAAACAAGGAGCTGAGCTGAAGCCCTGTTTGAATGCTCTCTAATCTGCAGCCCACTCCTGAAAGCCTGTCATGCTGCTGTACAAACCGCACAAATAAAGCACCAAATCACACTATTAAAATAAATGTGCTTGCAGATAGCTGTGGTACTAACACTGCTCATTGTTTTAAACTGATACATAAATAAAACTCATAGTCTGAGGTAGCCTGTAGCCTAAAATGGTGAATATGCAACAGAATCATTCATTAAATGTTAGCCAACAGTGATATTTTTCAGTGTTTTTTCTTTTTTTTTTGACAGAGCATCTTATTGCAAATCCAATTACTGTTTGCTTGTGTTTTTCTCTTTGATTTTTTCTTGAATATCTATTTGAAGTTCAAACTATTTATTTTCGATTACAGAACAAAAATGTCATATACCTATGACGTATCCAGATGTAAAATGCTTTTTAAACTCTAAATGTCCTATGTGCCACTTTATGCACATCCTTCCTATAATGTAGCATGACCTTTTAGGTATCTATGGAAACAATGGGATCTTGACTGGAATATGAAACACTGCTTACTGCCACACAGCATACATTTGTAATGATGATAATGGTACTGTAGCTGGGTGAAAGAGGTTAATCATGTTTTGTTGCCCTATTAAAATGAATATGAAAAAAAAATAATTAAAAAACCAAAACATTTCTACCCAGACATTATTTAGTAATACATATAATAACAAGACTTGTTATGTTGCATTAATCTGTTGTTTTTTGGCAAGGCTGGATTAACCAGGCAAAGCAGGCATCCGCCCAGGGCCTCACACCTTCAGGGGCCTGTGTGGCAATTACTCTGTGGTCATTTGTTTAATTGCAAATGTGTTTGGTAATATACCCTACTGAAATGATAAGGGCCTATAAGGTTTATGTTGTTTTTTTATTTGCATTTTGGGGCTAGTGGATCACATGACCTGCCATTCTGACTGTGGCTACAAGACCATAATTGCCTCACAGCCCAGTGACATTCCCAGTAGCCAACAATGATAATACAACAACAACGACAACGACAACAACAAAAAGGTCATTCCACAGAGCATTTTCTCAATAGACATCATAAAAGACATGTTGAGAGTACAGCTGTTACAAATATGAAGTGAGTTACTCTCTGTACTGACTTGATTAAACCATTAGAGGCTCTATTTCCATGGCAGCACAACATTTATAGTGCTGCTATGATTTTGGGTGGGAGGTTCATTCAGTTAAGGTTTCAGAACCACATTTGTCTGCCATCTATTATATTAATTGTGGTTAAAGCAGGAACATTGGTGAAGTGGTCTGCATTCAACTATAAATGAATAGGCGGCTGTGGTTCAGGATGTAGAGCGGGTCATCCACCAATCGGAAGATCAGCGGTTTGATTCCTGGCTCCTCCAGTCCACATGTCAATGTGTTCTTGGGCAAGACACTTAACCCCAAATTGTTCCCAATGGATATTAGCTTCCATCCGATTTGCAGGTTGGCACCCTGTGTGGTAGCTCCTGTCATCAGTGTATGAATGTGTGTGAATGGGTGAATGTGGTGTACATGTAGTGTAAAAGTGCTTTGAGTGGTCAAAAAGACTAGAAAAGCTCTATATAAGTACAGTCTATTTACCATTTACCAATATGTGTGATTCTTACAGCATCTTTTACCCACAGTTGCAAAATACTGACTCACTTGTAACCCCTTAAAACCAATCAGTGTCTGCTCCTCAAACCCTCAACAGTGGTTGCATGTGTCTACTAATACTAAAATCTAAAGCCTGTACACTTAACACAACAAGTGTTAGAGGCAATGATGTGCATCATACAAACAAGCACAGTTTGATTCTAATAAATGGGCTGCCATTTTTTCATATGATATCCAGTTGTCCTTGATACATCCATGGCACACAAGACAAATACAGTTGTACTAAATGATGTGTCTCATTACTAAATAATTGCATTTAGATTGACTCTGAATTGCTGTGGCAACGGTGCTGTGGTGAAAGAACTAGATGTTTATAGGGAAACTTCAACCCTTTATGTCAGCGCTGTGAAGAGCTACTTGTCTCCTACAATCATTGGGGCTAGGAGATACCCCATCAGACACTAAATGTCTCACTGGGTGAAGTCTATGGTACCAGAGTCACTGCTCTTTGTCCTCACCAGCGCTGCCAAGCACCATCAGCCTCTGTACATATACCGCCAGCAGCCAGAATAACATCCCAGCAACATGTCACAGCCAAATTCCTTCCCCCAAGCATGCGGACAATACCAGAGCCAGATCCAAATTTGTGAGCCAGAGAGGGAGAGACAGAGAAGCAGATGGAATAAACTAAGCTGAGAGAAGCATCATCTCAAAGGCGGAGAAGGGCATGGTCCAACGGCATCATCCCAGCACTGAGTGTGGAGATGCAGCCAAAATGTGGAATAACCAAATATAAGCTTCCCTCTAATGATAACTCCTTCAAACGGCTCCAACTCCAGACAAAGGCTTCAGAAGTATTTCAAAGCAACCGAAAGGCTGTGTGTATTGGAAAACATTGATGCCTTGGAATGGAGCATGATCTGGGTATCAAACACCCAGCACAGGCAGGTTCTTGTCTTGCTCTGTGCTGGGTGTTTGTTATCCAGCAACCCCTACTGCTCCAGTCCTAAACTCTGGCTGGGGTCAGCACCCAGTTACCCCCCCCCCCCCCAACTCACTCGCTCCTTAAACCAGTCCAGGTCATGTTTCCAAGCTTGTTCTGCCACTCAGGGAGGTCTCCAGTGAGACAGCATGACTGACAGGTTGGAACAGGAACAGGCAGGATAGAGACGAAAAACCCATCTCTCAATCCCTCCACCAGCCTCGTCCTATTCCAGTTCACTCATCTCTTTTCCTGCCAAGCCAACACCCCCCCTCTACACACACACACCCCCCCTCTACACATACACACACACACACACACACACACACACACACACACACACACACACACACACACACACACACACACACACACACACACACACACACACACACACACACACACACACACACACACACACACACACAGACAGTGCCAACCAATGTTAGTGGAGAAATAAATTGCTCTTTAACAATTTATCTCTTCATGACGACTGCTGGAACAAAACAAATTTCATTTCCACAAAAGATAGTAAAAACACAGATAAGTAAACATCCTGTATGGAGAAGAGAAAATACTCTTTGTTTTTAAGAATATAAAAATTCACATTAAAACAAAGCACTGTTACAGTGTATTGTTATGACAAGAGACTGGTTTTATTGCAATGACAAAACATTCCCACAATGATAATTGTGTTTTCTTTTCATTAGGCTATGTTGCAGAGAGAGCTCAACGCACTGCAACTTATGAAAACAGAGGCGAGTGAAGATAACATACACCAAAGAAAGAAAGACTGCAGAAACACTGGAAATTCAAGGTCATAGTTAAATGTATCCGTTCATTTAAATACAACCCATGTTGACCACGTGCTGTACAGAGCAGAGCGGCTGCACAGACACAACACAATGCAAGTGAATTATGTATCTATTATGGTACCTACAGATTGTTACATAACAGAGATTTACTTGAGTATAAATATATAAAATGCACAGTTGATTCTGTAATATACAAGGAAAAGCCTGCACATTGCTTTACAGCACATAACATTAATGTCCCCCTGCAGAATGATGTATGTGTATGAGTTAGGCACTAGAAGGCTGTTTGCACATTGATCTGCTGAAGGGGGGAAGTTTCTCTGTGCTAACTGGAAATGTGATTTTAAGGGTTTCCAGCCTACAAGCATGATTTGTGAAATCATAAATAGTTTGGAAGCCAATCTTGGTCCAGTTACACAAGTGTTACGAGGAAACATGAAGTTTCGGTGCAGAAACACTGAGAATAGGTTTTACAGTGAAGAAGAAGACAGCTTATGTCCAGCAGTTCAACTTTTGGGATGGAATATATTTGCATATTTTAGATTCTGTAATTTTTAATTCAGGGGAAGAGCTAAATGTCATTTAAAGGATTTAAACGATATATTTTTGGTGAAAAAAATTATAATCAGACAAATTATTATTCAAATTAGAACATTTTAAATACATTAAAACATGTCTGGAGGGAATATTTAAACAATGTGACTTGCATTGCTAATGTACAATATATTTAAGGGGCAGTGTACAATATTTTTAGTAGATACTAGAGTAATCTATCTTTCTACAGGAGAGTACTTTCCCATTCAAGTGAATATGGTATATACACAACAACAGATTTTCCCAACCCACATCTTCTAAGAAGAGGAAACTCAAATCAAGCTATTGATCAACTCTTGGGGATAAAAAGCCGGGTTGGCAACAGATGGCAATGGACAAATGACTACGAGCATTGTATGCAAATGTGGGAAGATGTGCAAGAACAGCTGAGGCCTCAAGATTCACCAGATCTGGAGGAAGTGTTTGAAAGGAGAGAACATGTCACAATACACAGGTACCCCAGCTGGCGAAACGCAGGACGAGCCAGGCCTGGAGGCACTTCATAGAGTCCTAAGCCTTTATGTGGCACAACCTGTTAACCACTTAAGAACCCAGCAACTGCATTCTGAAGTAATTGTAGATGATTTAGCATTTTATTATTGAGTGCAGAACATATAGAGTTACAACAATTCAGATGGGATGAATTAAAGGCATGACTAACTTTCTTCAGGTCAACAGCAAAGAAAACAAGACTGACTAACCCCTTGTGCTCGGTTTTCAAAGGTCAACTCTGAATCAAAGATTACTCCCACATTTCTGGCAGATGGCCTGGTATTGGTTGGCATGACGTCAAGTTTACTATTAAGGGCTTGAAGGCATGAAATGAAAAATACATTTTCCCATTTTTGATCCTGTGTCCCTGTGGTAATTGTTCATTTATCACATGTTATATGCCAAATATGTGTCAAAAGATCAGTATCAGGGTATTCTTATATCAAAATACATTTCTTCTCTTCCTGGGAAACAGTTTCAGATATTTAATGACTCTTCCTGCACTCAGAGGCGCTTATAAAAGTTCATCCAATCAAATGTGACTTTTGGTGTTTAGCTAGCCAAACCTATCATATAAAACCACACTCTGTTTCTCCAAAATGGAGAGAAATAGGAAGAGATGTGTGTTTGAATAGTGTGCAAAAACTCTGTGAGGAAAACATTATTAGTAGTAATAATAGTAGTATACAGTAGGTGCATATTTTTAGCACAGCGGAGCAGAGAGATGCTTCTGAAACGCGCAGTGCTTGGTGGGATCACAATCACAGACTAGAGTGCCAGCAATCACCTAGTGATGTATGTGCTCTTTAAACAGAAATGTAATGTATTAAACTTGCCACAGTTAAAAGTTTTCTGCTCCTTGAAAGAAGTTTCTATTTAATCTGTTTTCTTCTTTTTGCAAAAGTCTTTTGTTTGTACTGTGATTTAGTCTCTAATCTAATCTTCTCAGATGAATTTTACTTTATTTTTTAAAGTTGATTGATCATTTAATCATTTGTGTGATGTTTTATATATGCTAATGGTCAAGATTTTAAAGACCGCATTTATTTCAGGATTGATTGTGTTTTGGGATCATTTTGCGAGGATGGTGAAAGAAAAAGTTCGTTTAGAGCCCTGCTAAAACCAAACTGAAATGTATCAGACAGACGTCATCATTTATCAGTTGCATATAAACCATTTTTTCCATGAGCTTTATGAAAAAAGGGAGTATCAAGGCTCAGCTTCTTAAGGAGTGGGTGGACTAGGGCGTGCTACACAGAGAGGATCTGATGCTATAAAACACAGTTATTATATTCTGTATGTTTCTTTATGCTGCATTAAGTGTTGTCAAATCGATGAATATGTTACCTAATCTGCCCGTTTTATTTGTATTATTATGTTACATATAAGTGTACATTGAGATCTCTCTGCTATTTTACTGTGCATAAAATCAACTTCAAAATATATTGCATAAGTGTATTATATAATAATCTATCCCAGGTATTGTGAATGTTTCTACATGTCAGAAATGAATGAATGAATATAAGCTTCTGAATCAAACAATCAAGTCAAAGCCACATGACATTAATATTGCTCGTTCATATATCAATATTATAATAAGCACATGGACACAATTCAGGCTTTTTTCTAGTCTGCTGATTTTTGGATAAATTACCAAAGTGGCATTTTAGATGTTGCATTATTCCATCAGTGCATATCATCACAGATATCTTATTTTCCTCATTATGATGGTAAATATTTTAGGTAGGAGAAGATACTGTGAGAACATTTCAGCATTTTCAGCATTGAAGAGAAAATGAAAATTGTCCATGCAATAGAAAATAAATGCAGACAAGGAGAAACAGATGACTAAAACACAAAACCTGAGACATAACTAGAATGTCAATACTGATTTGTACACTTAGACTTAGAGCAATGTTTATTATAATTCACACGCATACATTTGAGTGCAGATGTTATATTTTTTTATTTTATGCTTTTCTTTGTTTTCATGTTAGGAATAGTCTTCAATGCTTGACTATTAATATATATAAAGTAAAATAAGATTTATTAGCCGTCTCACAATAATTGACACATTTTGGTTGGTGAGCCTTCAGCAGAGATTCCTACTATTTAATGACATTTTTCATATGACTCATCTTATCCTTTCCCCCTTCTCACCATATGTCTGTTTGAGTGATGCTCAGATAATATGAATCCTGGAATACGTCTGATGTCTGTGTGACACTTTTCTTTTTTTATAACTGTGTTTGGATCAGATTTTAAATGATATCTGTCAAAAAGGAAATAGCTTTCCATCAGTGGCCCATTTAAATGTACCCACAGGTGTAGCATATTTATGGTAATATGGGGATAGAAACGATTTAACGGCGATGCTGTGGCTCTGAATACCAACGGTGTTTTGGAGCTGCGACAAACAAAGAGGCGACCTTGACGTGTGAGGGGTCAGCCCGCGTGTTTCGGACGAGGCTCGGAGTTAACGTTTCTGCTTTCCAACTTATGACAAAGAGATAAATGCAGAAATTACAGTCATGCCTGAGTGTTTTTTTGAACCTGTTTCAATTTTTGCGGGGCACACAATGAATCAGACAGCAGCTAAAGCAATTAACAAGGAGAGACATTATGGTAATGAGAGCGTGGCGCTTGTAAGGTCACTCTCGTCGTGCATGTTAAGCCACGACTCAGGGCAGGGATTCTACGCTGCCAGATTAATTGAAGGCAGCATAAAGGAATGAGGTGCAGAATTAGTTTACCTGATCTGTCACGCACAGACATACGTTGGGAGAAAGAAAAAAGTCAGCCTGAGGATGAAACTTCAGTTCAGTTATTCAGTCATCTTTAAGAATGAATGCACTGGTACAGGATGCAGAGTTGGTGCTGCAGTGAAAGAAGCTGCAGCTGGTTCTTCTACTGCGTGTGAGAGGACTGCTTGATCAGGCAGTTAAGCAAGGTGAGGATTACATAGTTTAGTAAAAGAAAAAAAAAGAAAAAAAATCTGACATATTGGAAGTTGCTGGAAGGAAATGGAGCTTTAGTAAAAGTTCAGTCAGAAGATGTATCATTTGCATGCTCAGGGCTGTAGTTTTATTCCTCAAACCATCTGTCAATCCCTTCCCTCACACATGCTCATTTATCATTTCCTTGCAGTGTTTGCCGGGGCGATCATCATCAGCTGGTCACTTCTAACCAATAGCATGGTGAAACACCTTCAATATCAGCATATGATCTTGCTGCTGTCTTTTTAACCCTCACATACTGTTCTTATTCTGACTCATAATTAGCCTATGCACCCATTCACATAAATTCCCAATCAGTTATTAATACATGTTTGACTAATCCTAATGAAGCTGTCAGAGAGCAAAGAGAGCAAAGAGGGGAAAAAAAGTCATTCACAATCACTGTATATGCTTCAGGTTTACATTTTATAGAATTAGATTTTTGCAATTTGGACATTTGCATACCCAAAAACGTGCATCATCTGCACAAAGCTTAAGAAAAAGATGCATTGTATGTCCTTTTTTTCTATATTGGGGGTAAAATTAGGAAAAGTGAATCTAAAGAAATGTGTATATGGTGTTTATACAACTGTCAAATGTAAAAAAAAAATGGGTCAAATTTTGACTCTGAACAGTAGTTAAGGGTTTAATATGTTTTCTCCCTCTCTGCTGTTATGTGCGCCCCACCTCTTCCTCCTCATCATCATTGCCCAGTCTTTGCAGATCCATTAGCGCACCATTTCATCAACCTCATCAGCCCTGATCCATCTCAAGTCACCAGCCGCCAACACCACCAGTGTCTGGACTCCATGGGGGGATTTATCTTGCAGCTACTCAGGACTGAAGTCCCTCGATTTAAAACCTCCCGGTGGAGTCTAAGTGCCAAAGACTTCTAAAAAGGCTTAATCATCAGTATCATCTGAGTAATACAGTTCATTTTGTTTCATGCACTTGTCTCCCCTGGTCTTGTCCTCAATACTGCAAGATCTCGGAAAAAAGCAAGTGAGTAGACCTTGGCTTAGAAATGCTACTATTTCTGAGGTCAAGAAGAGACTTTCATGCTCTGCAGAGCCCCGGTAACTGACAACACAGTTTTAGCTCATTTTGAGATACCGTGGATTAGTACAGAGTTATGCAATATTCAAAATCAATTACATGCAGTTTGACACTCAGTGCAGCACACTGAAGCAAAATAAATCCTAACTTAAAAAGAAGGAAAAGAAAAATAATGTATGTGTGACAGAAATAATAATCTTTTCTGATTTTGTTATGTTACTTTTCTGTGGCTTAAAAGCGCCCACATTCCTAAACTCCAGTTCATTGATGTTTCAAAACTTAGTACTGAGTTTCTAAAGTTTTGACTGGGAGGATATTTTTGGATTTGGGGGCACTGTTGAGTGTTATATAAAAACCAGGGAGTAGGTTAATTGCACATTCATCAGCAGCAGCAGCATAAGATTCAGCACCACCTTGCTAGACACTTAACACTGCTGCTGCTTCTAACTGCCCGGCACACACTGTGCTCTTATAAAGTGAGCAATTAGCAAGTAAAAACTCTCTTAGAGACGTACAGACTAAGTCCACTGAAATATAAGATGCTTATTGCAGCAAATACTGTAACTGCAAGAACCAGAGGCATACTAATAAATACATATGCATGAATTTTGGTGAGAATTTTAGTCTTGCAAGTTTACACATGTCAGAGATGATTTATAAATTGAAATATTAATGTACTGCTCATTATAGACTCAACTAGAGAGTGTGTTTTAGGTAGTCTAATGGACGAGTGAGGAAGACTGCGATTTTGGACACAGTCCTGGTGAAAACTCGTGCTCCTGTTCATTAAGTGTGCAACAAATCAGCAGTTAATCCAACCGCTACTGTCTTATGACTGATTAACAACAGAGCAGTTAATACTCAATGATGATGATTGCCTCCTGCAATTAGGATTCACTCGTACTGCTCAATCAATGGTCAGCACGGTCAAGAAAGATTACAGTTGGTCAATAGCATAAATTCACACAAATACATTATTAGTATATATACACAAATATATATGTATCACTCTGCCCTGAGTTGCATCATGAACTCTGCTTTCAGGACCCACCACTGCACTTTGTATAGCTTGGTCAGATGGTCATCTGTCACTCTGCGTAGACTGCAACATTGGTACATTTTACTCTACAAAGTGATATCAGGCAGGTTCCCTACTTGAGTCAGAAGTTCTCACTTTTACAAAGCACTCACAACCTCAGGTCGGAATGAATAACAACATGTGCCTATTTATTACTTTTATATATTGTTACTCTGTTATTGTTCTTGCTGCTAACTGACCCTGTCTTGGCTAGGTATCGCTTGCAAAAGGGGTTTTAATCTCAAGGTTTTAAAAAATATTAACAATATGTCTTGAACAGATACAAGAAACAGCTGATTTTTGCAGTAATATTCAATCCCTACATCCAACCCCTGCTGCACCCATCGGACCACAGTCACATTTTAACACACACTGCTACAATCAGCAAGATTCACTCTTTACAGTGGCTTCAGGGTCCATTAAAGATATTCATAAATCTGCTTAAAATTCATATAGCTTTTTATATTTATTCATATTGTGACACTTGTCACAGGAACTGCTAGCAGCCAAAACAGCTGTTCATGATACAGATGTGCTGAACATGTAAATGGTAAATGGACTGTAGTTATAGCACTTTTCTAGTCTTTTTGACCACTCAAAACACTTTTACACTACAAGTCACATTCACCCATTCACACACATTCATACACTGTTGGTGCAGCCATCGGGAGCAAATTGAGGGTTAACTATCATTCCCGAGGACACATTGAACATGGACTGGAGGAGCCGGGAATCGAACCTCCAATCTTCCAATTGGTGGACGACCCGCTCTACCTCCTGAGCCACAGCCGCAATGTAGTTGTATATAGGTTAAAGTACAATATTCAGCAAAATGAATCATCAATAACTTAACAGTTTTATCTGGGAAAAAAGCTGACTAATGAGTGCAGGTGATACTAAACGGTATTAAAAGTGCATGAAAGTGGGCCAGTAACAGAGCTTTTAATTTTTTTTTTTTTTTTTGCATTGACACATCATATCCATGCATACTGTCCCTTTTTAATTATGCAATGGCCCATGTCAATAGCATATGTTTTATTTGACTAGTGACTAGTATTAACATTAATATAGCCAAAACTCATAGATATACTATGTATGAGGGGGGAACAAGTAAATGCTGAAAACAAAGCAGAATAGACCATTTCTAAAACTGCTATAAAACAACCACGTTCTAGACATTTTTTTGACATAAACATATACATATACTGGCTTTTCATGACACCTGTACAGCAAATCCACTAATTGGAGTAATATATAGACTACTACTAGAATACACTTTTCTTCATAAGATGAGTGGGACTATTTCAGAGGTTTTTTGCAAACTGCCATGAATCCAATATGAGGGAAAGTAGTTCGCTTTTGTTCCTCATCAAACAGAATTAGATTACGAAATACTTCAGTTCTAAACATATCACCATTAGTCTGCAATAAGCCGAATTGCGACTAGAACCGTTTAATGTAAAACAATGATGTTGAGGAGAGAAGCAGCCTGATGAACTGAACTCTGTGCACTGCTCACTCAGTGCAATATGTCATGATCTGTGAGTCCATAAGTTACAGCACATCAGCAGTTCACTACTTAAGCACACAAAACCGTAAATACAGCACACAAATGAAGCCGTTAATCAAACATTTACGGAACCTTTCACCGTGTCAATATGCATTACCTGCTGACTGATTGCCATTTGTCTAATTAATCAATCCCCACCTTCAAACTCATACGCCATTAATTCACTGATGAGCAGGGTCACAGCACACTCCTCACACACATAAATCTTCGCCTGTCGCTGATCCAAAAATAACCACCCAGCTCGGCTCAGGCTGATGACTCTCTCACAGCAGAATGGAGTAAAAGGGTATAAACATGAAGATTATAAGAAAGACCTTTTTATTTGGCCTTGTTTCATCTTCTTTATGTGGATCTGAGACAACAATGGATTCTAAGACTCTACATAGCAGCTCTTGGTGGAAGCTGGTAGCTGTAAAGGCACTCTGAGCTTTTTTTTGTGTTTTGAAAAGGTCCGGTTATTACACACACAGTCCATTTCAGGTCTCAAGTGGGAAACAGTATTGATTGAGCCACAAATCCAACAAAAGGGGCTTAAACTGAGTAACACCCACTCTCCGATATCAATCCAGAAACATGACTCAGCGAGATCTTGCTCTTTTAGAAAAAGAAAAAAGAAAAAAAAGGAGGGTGGGGGGGCAATGTGTTATTCCCCAGAGGTAAGCCACTGTTTTCAATCAGCAGCCAACATATTGCTGCTGCCGCCGCCAGGGCTTTCCAACTGGAATCAGACCAAGCGGCTACATCGGGCCGAGCGTTTAACACCTCAACAGTCATCCTGGGAATAAAACCCAGAACGTGGGGACTGATTTCCCTTCATCCACTCCATGTCTTCCTCCTTCCTCTCCCTTTTATTTTTTTTTCATCACCCTCATATCATTTCTCTTCCCTCCTCCATTACTCTCTTTTCCTTCCCGTTCCTCGTCTCTGGTGGGTTGACATTTTTTGGCAGAGTTCCCAGATAAGAGAGTGGTATGAAAGCAGCGTGGAGGAACAGTTATTACAGGCAGTGTGCTCTGATCAGAGAGTTTTCACATCACAGTGACAGAGACTCTTCTTATCACAGCCGGAGTTCACAAATCGGGGCAGGGAGGTTTCCCTATTTGACTCCCTCAGGACGACTGGGAAGTTACAGTAAAAAGCATATGCACCCCAACAAGTGTATCATGTCCAAAACAATGTTTGATAGCTTCAGCAACTTTATGTCTGTGAAAACTCACCAGCCAGCAGAGAAACACTTGAGAAGCACATGGAAATTCAATAAGTTTTAGGAGAATAGCCCAATTGCCCCAAAAGTGGAAAGAATATAGTCAAACTCACGTTCCCGATATTTAATACGTTTTTGAAGCCTTTGTAAAAGGATCTTAGCTGTGACACAGAAAAGATTCATGTCTATTTTTGCATGTTTCTTGTAAGAAAGCAATATCGACTTTGTCTTTCTTGAGAGGGGATATTATTTTTTTCGTTTTTATGGGGTTCTCCAGGCCTTTAATATTCCATGACATTATTGTCAATTCTGACACTGACTTTTGGCATTATTAGGATTAGCTTTAAAAGTGTAGTATTGGGCTGAAGAGCAATGGTTGTTACTGTTTTTAATAAAAAAGTATAAGTCAAAACAAGAAGAAAACAAAATGAATGTGCATATAAAACACCACAACCCAACCAAGTTTCTGGTTCTTTTAACCACAACAACGTGTCTACCTTTTTTTTAGGGCAGAGAAGAACAACAACAAAAATTATAACTAGAAAGAATGTCTTCCTCATAGAGCTGACAGCCTGGAACTTTGGTCCTCAGTGAAACTCTAATTCCCATAGTTCCCCTTCCTCTCCCCGTTCTATCCATCAGGGTATAGTCCATTAAATAGATACACACTGTTTATTCAACAATTCCTTGCAAGTAATAAGAATAACTTTATGTGAGAAATAGAGGGATTTGGGAGGGGGAATAGAATAATTAACTTAATTCATGCTGGTCCATCAGTACAGTCCTGTTTCTACCCCTCCCCTAGCTTCAGTCATGGTATTGTCCAATAGCACGTCACTCGTTGTCGGCAACGCAGTTTTAAAAAAAATGTTTTACACTGATCGACAGTAGCAGACGCTTTAATGTCAACATGAAAACCAAGGCTTTCTATAAGAGCATGGAGCAACCAGCCAGTGAGAGATCCAGTTTCATGCTCCACTAGAGAAAACCTTTACATTTACCATGGCATATACAATGATCTTTATTATCACATATATTAATGAGTTTGCCTACTGACTTTAAACATGTAGTGAATTATTGTGAAGGAAAATTAGGCTTCTTGTGTGATTTCTCTCACGCAGTCTATAAACAGCTAGATCAGAACTTTTGTATTATTTATTGACATGTTAACTGTAAGGTTTATCAAGACACGCCACAATGATGGTTAATGTGTTGTTTTACTATAAACATAAATGCACTCTTATTCAATTAAAATAAATAAGGGTGTGGTAGTGATGAATGTTTTTAATTCCATTGCTTATCAGGTGAGTGTCTATGTTCCCTCAGCCCTATGTTCCCTCAGCCTTATGTTCCCTCAGCCCTATGTTCCCTCAGCCCTATGTTCCCTCAGCCCCTATGTTCCCTCAGCCTTATGTTCCCTCAGCCCTATGTTCCCTCAGCCCCTATGTTCCCTCAGCCTTATGTTCCCTCAGCCCTATGTTCCCTCAGCCCCTATGTTCCCTCAGCCTTATGTTCCCTCAGCCTTATGTTCCCTCAGCCCTATGTTCCCTCAGCCTTATGTTTGGTTTGGTTTTAACTTAAATTATTATTATTAAATACATGTATGCCAAAAACAACTCAAACCACCAAACGTGTGAATCACTTGACTAAAAAGAAACCTACTGTATCAACTCAACTTTTAATCATATTCATCTTCATTTTCATCTTATCTATCATTCAGAGTGTGAGGCTACATTCTCCTTATATGACACAAGCCTTTTACTTTGAGCCTTTTACTTTGACAACAAGCGATTAGCTCAACTTTTACTTTGAACTAGTCACTATTCCAAGTCCTTTATTCCTTCTGTTATTAGGCTGCTCAACACAGACACTGCTCTTAAATGGTTGCTATTTTTAAAAGATTGAGATGACTTGATGTTTTAGATTTCTGGATTTATTGCCTTTATTTATTGTTTTTATTTATTGCTTTAGTGTTGTGACTTGTCTCTTACTTTGTAATGTTTCCTCTGACATTTTATGTGTTTGGTTGGTGTTTGTTGAGGCTGAATGTATGGACTGGGAAGCTGCAAATGAATTGCCCAGTGGGAACAATAAAGTTGTCTGAAACTAAACATTGCCTGTTTTAGTGCATTTGCAGTGCGTGTTAGAGATGGCTCTGCTGTAAAAAGCACAATGTACATAAAGATAATTCATTCATTTGTTTGTTCATTAAGCCCATAAACAGCTGGGTGGCGTAACTGGAAAACACAGCGCCTCCAGTGATTGTCAAGTTGCTGCCTCTATGTTTTAGGCACTGGCCCCTCTAATGAGGACGTCCCCTCTCTGTACAATCAACGCAATTCTTAATATGTTTTGTCATCAATTATTTTGCTAATATTCATCAAACAGTGAGGACAAATCTCAGCTCTCTACTCAGCAGGACACAACCTCTCAGCTGAGCGAGCACACACACACATTCATATTGATCATGTGGGGGTGGGACTGATTCAGACAGATGGGCACTGAGGATCAGATCATTCATTCATTATGTTCATTCATTATGAAACTCACGGTCATGAAGCCGTCCAGTAGACCAGAGTCAGGTTTGGGTGGAGCCTGCAGTCGCTCCATGGACCATTTCTCGATGATGGAGGCCACTTGGCTGTTTTCGGTGTTGAGGATCCTAAAGCCTGTCATGTTCACACCACTGTATCGGTAAGGCTCCACGTCCAGGGCGAACAGATCCTGGTAGGACAATTAAAAGTAGCACATCAGAGCTTGAAGAGATGAACTGACAAAGTCTTGAAGTTAAAAATTAAAAGCTTGATGAAGGCTCAAAAGAAAGAAAAGTTGCATAAACCACACAAAGTAATACAATCCTATTCCATGACTCAATCTAAGCTAACAAGAAACACAATGATAGCTCAATGATAAGACAGCTTTGGGATTTTTTCTTACTACTCTTTTACTTTTAACAGAGCTAGCCTTCACTTGAGGACAATTTATACAAATTGGACCTCAGTGAATTTTAATTGAATACCCCTGGTATACATCATCAAGTCCAAAACTTCAAAGTATTCATTTTAATATCACATAAGAGCAATATTCACATTTTCTGTGGCATTTTGATATTTTAATTAATTTCATCCTGCTGAAATTAAACAATCTGCTATGAAGACATCACATCACTGCGTGATCTCTTTCTTATCATTCACAAAAGGCCGGTATCAGGTCCACAAATTGACAAACTGTTCCACTGATCAAACCTTACATACAGTGTTAGACCTAACAGTTAACACAAGGTAAATGAAGAGTAAAGAGAAATCTGGCAGGAAAACGGCTGCCATATGTGGCCTCGGTATGGCTGGGTTGTTCACTCTGCTGGGAGAATTAGGCTGTCAGCACTGGACTCTCTGTCTGCCAAACATAACAGTGGGAAATGGCAAGATACCCCTCTATCTGTTTCCACAGTCCCTCCCCCATCTGCATTCATGTTTGTATTTTACTTTTCATCTTCCTGAAAATACCAGAGGGATATTTAATTATCTCGCATAAATTGTGCCACACTGAATGGCTGCAGAGAAAGTATGCACGTTTAAGATGTTTCATTTCAAACCCAGAATCATCCCTTTAAGCAACCATGACGAAGAGCACAGGCAGTTAAAAACCTGAAGAATTACATTTTCAAAGGAACTTAACATTATAAAGTAAAAGGACAGGAGGGGAGGCGGAACAGACTGGGAGAGAAAGACGGCGTTTTGATACTGAACAACACAAGCAGCCTCTTCAGAATGAGAGTGGGATGGAGCTTCAATAAGAGTTTGATTTAAAGGTATTTTCATAATAGAACGACCACATAGGTCGATTGTACCTGCGCTCCAGAACGACCTACAGTATCAGAATATGCTTCTTTCAAAAACTGTTAAAAATCACTGTTAAAGGATTATGATGTCTTATGTTGTGACAGTGCTGTGGTTAAAGTCTGGTTAGGTTTAGGCATTAAAAAACCCACTTAGTTAGGGTTAGGACCTTTATCATCATGGCAACAGTAAACACCATGACAACGTTGTCCAGACTCATGACACTCGTGGTTGGAAATGAAAGCGAACAGATGTCTCCTGCAGCTTTTTTTCGATCTATCTAACCATCTCCCCAACCATGTAATCTGAATCACATCACTTTCCCTGCTCATAATTACTACTGGCTCTAGATGGCATGAATGTTACCAGCCTGGATTTTAGACATAGACTTTTATAATAGGGCTGTTTCCACTGCAGGAACTTCAGGGTAATTTTACGAGGCTGTGACCGTTGGTGCGTGTCTCCATAGCAGGAACCGCCCCTGAACGACAATCTCCTGGGTGGGGCTTCAGGTCGACTCTGTGCTGATTGGGTATACTCAAAGTGGGATGTGACGTCAACGGAAAGCCCCCAAAATAAGCGTCTATAAACCGTTTCAGAATGATTAGGTCACATCCAGAGTCAGGTGGGTCCTACTCTGCAATGGAGACACAACGGCTGAGAGGACCGAGTGAGAGGACGTTCCTGTTAAATTCCCGCCTCCTAAATGTAATCTGGAACTTCCTTAATGGAAACGGGACTATAGTCGTTTGTTCGTGAGGACAGGCTGGTTTGAGTCCAATCTTTGACCTGGAACATGACTGAGTTCAAGTTCAGACAGTTAGGGAACTATCAATAATGCTCACTAGTGTGTGTGTGTCTATGTAGATGTGTTGTTATACATGTTAGTGTGTGGACTTTATCCTGACATAGACAAAGTCAAAGGTCACTTGTACAGCCAAGTAATGTCACCAGACTGACAGACTCCTGAAGACTCCACAATTTCGCTTTTTACATTTAGGAGAAAAATAAATAGTGACATTTCCTTCTTCACACATACCAAAGGTTTAAAGTTCTATGTTGTTCAGGCAGCTATCAGTCAGTGGATGACACACACATGCTTTGCTGTTCTCTTAACTTACATATTTCACACTGACTGTCAGCACTGCAGCAGAGAGATGCTACTACATACTGTTACTACGACTAGTGCTGGTGGAGGGAAAGGGAGGGGAGATGAGGCAGAGGAGAAAAGGAAGATAAAAAGAGAGTCATGCAGAACCCCAAGATGGTGCCTGTTAATGCTAGTTTACTTGTTAAAAATGGTTTATATAACACGATTTTTAAAGAGGCATAATGTCTCCTGATTAACATTTTTTATCAAAATAATAATTTAACAATTTTAATGAATATATCCTCCTGAGAAAACAAGGAAAAGGTTTTCTGTGATTTTCTACCTATTTAGGACAAAAAAAAACATTTTAATTTTAGTAATTTAGACTTTTTAAAATGTATTTTTATTTTTAATTTTACAGCATGTAAATAGTGGGCAACAGGGCTGTGTAAAAAGATGGCAACATTTAGAAGATAAAACATTAATCAGATTATGGCTGTGTAGTGATATTAATCCAATAATACATTTAATTTAATGAATCATTTTGGATTGTTTCACTAGCTTGTTGGTTGCCAAATCTCAAAACTCTGTTGTCACTTTATAAAGGAAAAGGAATGACTTGGGCTCCAGTTTGAATGGGTAGCACTGGTGTGAATCTAATATCATGGAAAAATCACCAATAAATAAAAAGGTATTAACATTAAATATCATTAAACCTCAAAATTACATACATAAGTGTTTTTGGATTTAATGCAGTTAGGTAATAGTGCATCAATGCAACATGTGATATGGTCTCTTATTGACCATTAGCACACATTTTGCATTATTGAGGCAGTTTGCATATAGCAATACATAGCAATATGTCTGCATTACGGGCGCCACATTACATGGAATTACCCATTAGTATAAAAATATAAATTATAGTGATTTGTTATCATGAATATCAATAGTAACTAATTACTGGAACTGAATAAAAACATACATGGCACTCTTGGCCCACAGAGGACATTGCCTTTTATGCTCATCCCCGTCTGTCTGTGTGCTTGTACTGTATCTGTCTGCTCATTTGAGCCTCCTGCTGCATCTTCTTCCTCTTCTTCATCATTTTCTATCACATGTTCAAACTCATCCTCATTTCTCTCTATCATCTGACAGCTCAAAAACGGTTTCATTTATTTTCTACAGTATCTACTTAGAAACTTAAAACACTTGGTAAAAGTTAAAGCCATATAAATGAAGGGGTTGCCATTATAGCTTCAGCAGTGCCACCTCCTCAAAAGACTGTTTGTAGGGGCTTGTTTTCTTGATGCTTGTTTCTGATGTTAGAGGAGAATATTGATAGTGAAGACGTCGTTAAGAAAGCTCAGTTAGCGTCTACTCTCCAGTTGCACACATCTAATGAAGCCATTTCCACTGCAAACATGCTGCTCACTATAATCACCACATCAGCACATCAGCAAATGAAACCATGTAAACACAGTGAGTGTAAAATGAGACACCTGGAAGTTACTCCTGTTCTCCAAGTTGGCGCTTAGCTCACTGTCACTCTTTATCACAAAGTAAATGAAAGAATGTAATCACAGTTATTTTTGGGGAACGCAATTAAAGGACAATACCTAACCACATACAGTACTTCTGACTGGTGTTATGGAGGTATCAACAAGTAAAATCCAAGGCTGAGAGAAAAATCTTTCCTCATGTCTCATGTTTGCAAGTAAAGATTGTGATATTGGTTAACCCTTACATACAGTTCATATTCTAAACAGTTGCAGTATGTTCTGGGACAATTTTGACCCGGTCTAAGAATCTCATCATGACAATGCATCAATAATCGATCTGGCTGATCAATAAATGTGTGATTAAACCTTGATGAATGTCTCATTTTTGGAGAAAAAACTGCTCCTATCACACAATATCATGTCCTATTTGACCTAAAACATGAAAATATAACATAGCAATAATGATGTAAATGTATTTTATGTAAAGTGAAAATAACAAGAACTTTATGGAAGTGTGGGGTTTATTGTATAACCATTAGAGCCATCAGTCTTCACTGCTACATCATAAAAACTACTATCTTATTAAAACTATTAACTATTCATTTGACTAAAATTGTAATACTTTCATTTGTGTGCATTTTGGGCCACTTCAGATAAAGTTATCAAATTTCAAGCTAAAAGAACGGCATTCAGGGTGTTTTCACAGCTGATGACTTCTAAGGTTACCAAGAATATACAAAAATCATTTCAACTTCTTAAAAACATTTGAGTGCAGCTGATTCATGTGTTTTATTCATGTTTATTCTAATAAAATATGGGTAAAAACTACCGTTGCATTCTTCACATTTAATATAATTCATATTTTTTCTCCAGTGTAAAAAATATAAACTATCTGAAAGTTTCATTACGGATTAATTGTACTATGTATCTGTGAATGATGAGTAGATGTCCAGTCTGAATATGAATGGTGCATGAGGGTTAACATTAAAGAATACAAATATTAGGCCTTTGTGATTTAAAAATGTATAATTTGCACAATCATTTACTATATTAGCAGTCTGAGGTAATGTGTCAATTGTTTTATAGATTTGTTTAATGTAATTTATTTATTTGAATGTGTATCATTCTTTTTAGGTTTTGTTGTTATTGCAGTACCATGATAAGCCATCTGGAACTGGCAGCAGGGCTGACTCACTGCACTGCATCCAGCTCTCTTATTACATCCACATCCAGAAAGAAGAGAACAGAGAGAGGAAAAAGAGGACAATAGGACTTAGAAGGAGAAGATGAACTCAAAATGAGAAAAAAAAGGAGAAGGAAGAAAAGTATTGAAATGCAGAAAAGGAAGAGTAAGATCAGAAAGAACATGTGGGTAGGAAATACCATACTTATTTTGATGTCACAAAGTACTATGCTATTATTTTCTTTGGATCTGGGGAACACATTAAAGGGGTAAAAAAAGAAATGATCCAAGGAAATAAATATAGAATGAGTAGCTGAGAAAATGAAGATTGAAGAGCGGCGTCATCTCATTTTTTAGACATGCAACAAATCTTCATGGGGATATGGAGCTCTGAGTTATACTTGATGACAAAGCGACTGTGCAGTGCAGCCTCTTTCTCTACTTACCAGTGTGGTGAAGATATAGTGATAATACTCTGTCATCATCCCCATGGCGAGAGCCTAAGAAAGAGAGTGACAGAAGGAGAAAGAGAGAGAGAGGGGGAGTTTTGGTGAGGAAGAGATTTGTAAATGAATAGCGAGGCGAGATACAATATTCTGTCCTATTTTGCACCTGCATTTGTCTGTTTGTGTGAGTGGCTGTGTTACCATGTAATGTGAAGAGGCATATATTCTGCTCCACTGCTGTAGCCACAGGCTCAGAGATAGAAACAGACACCCACCAAAAAGAAAACAGCTAAATAAAGCAGGAGACTGAGCTCATCCCTGCATACATTTGGCATATGTAGGGAAGGATTGAATATAAGACAATATTCTATAGATGGACATCTGGGTCATTGTAATAAAAGCATATGCAGTGTGTGTGTGGGGGTGCCCTGCAGTGGTGAAAGTCCACGGTGGTGGTGGTGGTGGTGTCATCGTGGAAGCTGCTGTTAATTCAAATCAGCCACAGCCAAGCTTGGAAATAGCCTGAGCGAGTGAAGTGTGATACTTATGCTGTCGATTTGAATGTGTGAAAATACAAACACGGTGTGTAATGTGATGCTTTCAGTGCTGGCTGTGTTCTGAAAAGACTTTATAGGGCACTGTCAATCAGGAAAGGTGCAACCAGCCAATCAGAATTCCCTAAGTAGTATGTAGAACACTGATTAGTATGCATAAGTAAAGGCTTGTTTTATGTTACCCAGTATAAGCAGGAATAATGTCTATATTGGACATAATTCTAAGGAATACTGAACCTCACAGTTTATTAGTGGTGCAACGACTAGTCAAAGTAGTTGACCGAAATCGATGACAGAATTAGTTGCAGACTAATTTAATTGTTGATAATTAGTCGGTTACGTTATTGTGCATGTCTTCGTGCTGTGGAGCTGAACTAACATCATTTCTCCTGAGCTGAGGAGTTAAGGAGTGAGACATCCCACTTCCTTCATATCTTTGCTGAGAATTACACAATAGTGAGCGGGAAGAATCAGCAGAATATTTGCTAGCCAGCTATAGACAGAGTTTTCTAAAGGCTGTCTTTGTTTAAAAGTCTGACAGGTGATGAAATAAAAAACGGCAGAGCAGCACTAAGACAGTCTACAGCGGCACACAAGTTAGTTATAACTTTTGAGTTATTTTGTATTGTCTTCAAGAACAGCAACGATTGCAAGCAGTTTTTGTTCAATTACTTAATTATTATCTTTGGGAGATGATAATCGTTTCGATAATCAATGACTAGTCGACTATCAAAATAGTCGTTAGTTGCAGCTAGGCCTGGAATTTTGTCATTTTAGGGGCAAGGGCAACTTGGCCTTTTGTGTTGTCAATTTTTTGAGGGCACAAAGGCCAAAAGCCAGGGCACCAAGGCCATAAAATAAAACAATGATTTAAAGTCCACGTCCATAATGAATTTAATTTAAGGACTAATGACGCTTCTCAGCAAGATTGGACTCTCATTTGAAACTGTCAAGCAGGTAAAGAAACATCTCCTACACTTTCTAACCACAAGAGGGTGGGGGTGCGTTTGATGAAGTCTCCTGGTTGGC
Organism: Scomber scombrus; assembly: GCF_963691925.1. NCBI lineage: Eukaryota > Metazoa > Chordata > Actinopteri > Scombriformes > Scombridae > Scomber > Scomber scombrus. Next base: position 2,019,724 of record NC_084976.1, read on the forward strand.
CGGTGATAGTTTGGTGTCAGACTGTCATTATAACACGTCCGAGCATATACATTTTCAGTTTTTGTTGACATTATCAAAAAAAGTGATAATTCTACTTTGATTATTACTGAGGTGGTAATAAGTGGTGATGGTGTACTGAGGTGCATTATATTGAATGGTGTTCCTAATATTTTGCCCACCTCATGTATGTTAATGGAGTGGACAAAATATTAGGAACGCCATTCAATATAATGCACCCTAATACACCACAATCATTCAATAATAAACATAAAGCAGAATTTTCACCTTTATGGAGCTTGTATAAGCTTCATAAATGTAGAATTTATAGCAGAGCTGCTGTATTGGATAAAATTCTCTGAACTATATTTTATAGTAATTACAAGTTATATAGTATTATACAGTTAAGTAGTGATATTCAGCTTCAGTAGCATCACGTTTTTGTTGAATCTGCCTCACTCTTTCTCTTCAGGTCTGTTGAATGAGAAACATCTGAGTGACTTAAAACTGACTTTTTGTAACATCAGCTGATAAAACGCGCAGCACCGTAGCATTTTACCATAGACTGTATATAAGAAATGGACGTAACATCCGTGACGTCACCCATTGGTTTGTGGACTGCTGCTCGGAAGCCAATAGTATCGGATTTGAGCAGCGCCATTTTGAAAATTTCAGGTGCATGCCGGGAAAAATAAAAACACGGATTCTACTTATATGGGCATCAGGAGGGGCATGAGGCGCCCTCCTGAACCTGTGAACCAATCAACCTGTCAAACACGACGTAGCCACGCCCTAATGCATACCCTGCTTTATCGTCAAATATAAAATCAGGGAGGCCAACATTTCACAAATGAACATCATACTGCATTGAAGAAGGCTTTAAACTAGCGATTGAGACCATAAACACATTTTGAAAACGTTTACTGAGGTTAGAAATCAAGTGAGAAGTTGGTGAATTCTCCATTGACTTGTATTGAGACAGAAGTCCTTTTGACACCAAAACGGTCGCCCCCTGGTGGCCTTTTGATAGAATGCAGTTTTAAGTTATTTCCGCGTTGGCATCATTTCAGAGGACCGGAACTCCCCGCCTGCATTTTAAACATTGCGCCGTTAATATCACCTGTTTAGTTGGAGCCGTTCATATACTCTGAGCCGGTTAGCCTGAAACTTGTTACTATAGTAACGTCACAGTTCCCTGTTTGAAGATTAACGTTGTTAATGTTGACATCACATGGCTCTGTTTTCATTAGTCTTTTCGGGAGTTTTTCTGAGCAGGTTCTGCCTCATATGATGTAGATTTATGCTTTAACCAGTGGTCTGTGTTTGTTTCCTTAAACTTAATATCACTGTTAGCTTGTCTGTGTAATGCTAGTGGGAGGTACAGAAAGCTACAGGTGTGTTCAGGGTCAAAGTCAGACAGTCGAACAAAGCAGTTCCCGCCAAGAGGCAGACTAAAAAAACGCAAAATCAACTGGAGCAGATATTTTTTTCAAGGGTTAGGGTTAAGATTAGGATGGAGCAGTGTGGAGGTTGGGGTGGTGGTCCCTGTGTAGCACATCTTCCTTTTGGCTAACCATAATCAATTGTTAATCTGCATCAGCTACAATATTTCCCTAACTTTAATCTTACCATTTACCAATTGTACCTATTGTAGACAGCAAGAATTAAGAAAAACTGATCACTGATCCCTTTTGTTTATCCTGGAAACACTTTAATTTTGGGTTAGCAGACATTTGATGTATTTTTACAGCAGTTGGTTTTGATTCTCTAGGTTAAACTTTGGGTACCGAAAGAGTTTTAAGGCTGAATATCCAGAAGTGATGCAGGTATTGAATTAACTTCTGTTGTGAAGACAGTGCAAAGCCTGAAGGCCAGCTCTCCATTTACCAGACAGAACCCTCATCTATGCTCATGAACTTTTGATAATGACTGAAACTATGAGACTGTAGAAATAAGCAGCCAAAATATATCTCCTGTGCAGAGTGTCTGCGCTCACACTGGAAAACAGGGAGAGGAAGTCAGATATCCCAAAGTCATTCAAAGTAAATTCACAGCTCTCTCACACTGAAAGAAGCCAGTTGAAGTGGTTCGGGTATGTGATCAGGATGCCTCCTGTGGAGCTAATCTGGGCACATCCAACTGGGAGGAGACTCCAGGGCAGAACCACAACATACTTGCTGGATTTAGTTTGCCTTCTGACTTGGGAACACCTCAAAATCACCTAAGAAGAGCTGGTGGACATGTCTGGGGAGAAGGACGGGCTCCTTCCCAGCCAGCATGTCCATGTGGGCCCCACATGGGTTTAATGCGGGTTACGTGGGTACTGAGTGGGCATGGGCCTGAACTGAGCAAATTTTGTGGGTCTCACATGGTTTCAGTAACTTGGGACCCGCATGTGACGCCGATGTGGGCTGGCTAAATGGGCCCCATTTAAGGTCCATTCTGAACCCACTGTGGACAAACCCACTTGGGACCCATATTTGCAGCCCAGATTTAACCCTTATGGGGCCCACATGGAACTGCTGGTTGGGTTGGTGTCTGCCACAACAACATTTATCCAGATCAGATCGCTCAGAAAAATATGAATCCATGGATAAATGAGTGGCATCGGTAAAATGACTTACTAAAGACGTGTTGCTCATTGCTGTTGAAGGAGTGTGGATTTCACAGTAGAGAAACTAGTGTGATATGAACAGCAAAAGTGAATGTGGGTGCGCAGAGAAAATCTTGATTAATGGGGAAACAACATTCTGCTCTGTTGTAGCTCCACTTTAGGTTGATGATATGGATGTCATTTTACATGAAAATCTGACTGCCTACTTGATCATTTTTAGTATGAATCAGACCAAACGACTGTGGTAAGTTTTCCAACAGGAATATGTACTCATTTGCACCATTACCAAGGCAATCTGCCTTGAAAAATGTTCCTTGGAGATGAGATTCTGAAGTCGAATCACCTTGCTCTGTATTATTCTATTATCATTCAGATGGTGTGTGTGTGTGTGCATGTGTGCGCTGGCTGAGTGCCACCCCATTCCAGCTGTGTGGTGCTATGTGGCGGCGTCAGAGTCTTGCCTGCCGTGCCGAGACTCACAAAACCAATATGAATCACAGATTAGGATTGTGTGGAGAGGATGATTAAACAGAAAGGAAGGGATAATGGCTGCTGGTATCAGGTGGGAAACCTTGAGAAAGCCTCCAGCAGTCTGAGGACCAGCCTACTCAGCAGTGACTCATATGCTGCTATTTCCATTTCCTGGACCTTGTGATAACAGATGAGATGAAACCTTTCGGAGTGCATGTATCTATAGTCCCCATTTTTTCATGCCACTTATGGGTAGAGAAAATGAATCAATAGTGAAATGCATCCTGTTTAGTAATAATAGCTGTTAGGTTTTACAACATATTTTGAAGCCATCAACAGAACAGAAGAAGCACTACCTGATTCTGTATTAACACCTGAAGTTGCATTCAGATTCAGCTTAAGGCAGTTTTTCCCTTTCATTGTATTCACTTCAATTTCACTAGGCAGTTTTTACAGTCTTTGCTTCTTTGTGACTATACGTCTATCTACTCAAGGTAAATAAGGGAAAGCTAAACGAAATGGTAATACACACTTTAGATACCACACACAAGCAATCACAGGACATTGTTAAACACTTACAGGAAAGTGCCTAAACTGTGTGTAAATTCTGCTGACTGGTCTGCAAACACTGTGCCAATCAAAGCTAAATGCATCACTTGTTTTTGGTGGGAAACCTGTAATTTTGTTAAGGTCACTGCAAAACTCTAATTTTCATTTTGAATACACCTACTTACACAACAGTAACATTTTGGGCGACATGCATTCTTGTCACAGTTAAATATGAAGATAAATATAAGTTTCACATCTGTGCAAGAGATACTGGGACTGTGAAAAGCTAGCTTAGCTCTGACATTAGCTAAACAATCCAAATGCCAACAACTCTAATGGTACGTTCAGACAGAATGTGAAGTAAATGTTCAACCTGCTTCATTTGTGCAAGTATTTTCAACTAGACTGCATGCTCAGTCTGTGTTAATTTACCTCAAACAGTCAACACTGTACAGATATTAGCTGTAAGCCAGCTAGCAACAACAAGGAGTGTGCCTGTGAGTATGTGTGATGACTGATCTCAGAACTCATCAGGAACTTCGGATATGCACAAAATGGGTACAAATAGATATGAATACATCAGTGTGTGGTTAAAGCAGTCTTATTCAGACATTATATGTTGATAGTTGAATATGTAGACACAGAAAACGCTAGATAGTGGTTTCAATAACAACAGCTAGTTGTAGTTCAACTTTAAAGGTTTTGTCTTTGTAGTAGGGCTACCATTTTGGACATAACTACTGGGAACAACACACGTGACCATTGACTCAAAAAGTACTAGTTTGCTAGTTTACAAGATATACAGTAAGGCACACTGTTCTCAGCTTAAAGGACCAGTGTGACCAGTTTTAGTGACACCTAGTGGTGAGTTTGCAGACTACAGCCAATATATTTATAATAATATTTTTTCAGGCGATTATACACTTATTCAAAAAAACCTAACCAAGTTCATTCCACCAGATGCCACTAAATTCTATACAATGCACTTTTCATCAATTACATTTTTAATTGTTTTTAAAAACAATATTTTAAGAGAATATGTGACAATTTTCAGCAATGTGCTTCCATTTAAGATTTTCATTCCCACCTTTTTTTCTTTTTACAAATGTGTGCACCCTAAATGTAGAACATGCAAATAAGATCATTTTGTAATCGTTGAAAGGTATTTTTACCAACATTTTCCCCCTGATAGTTTTCTCACCTGACTGTGTTGTCATCCCTCTTAGTGGTTTCTATTTTAGGAGTAAAGGCTTGGCTCATAGCTAATGAACAGTAGTTATGATCTGTAACTTATTGGTGTGTCATGTAATGAGAATATCAGAGCAGGACAGTCTTTCATTACCTCACATTAGCGGGGTTTCTCTCAGACATTATTAATGAAAGGAGTCCTTGACCTTCCCCGGCAATCTACCACTCAGGCATTGATTAAAACCCCTGGGAGAGTGACAGAGTGCTGGGGGTGAATCATGTTGACTTTAATATTTGATAAATCCTTGCGAGCAGGAGAAATATGAACGCTCGTTAATTGAGTAACTCATCGCAAAGTTCCTCTTTCACATTAAGCGACGTTCCTGGAAAAAGCCATGGTGTAGAATTGAGGTGAGGGATCTAAAGTTCTACGTAGGGAATATGTTAAATCTCTATATGTAGATGCAACATCCATAAAAACATTTTACAGTGAAACTTCTGTTCAAGGTCAGTGTAAATTACTGTTTTTGATTGACAAGTATCATTCTTATCACTGAAAAGTCATGAACACCATGAAGGGAGATAAAACTAATAAAGCCATGTTAATAAAAATCATTTTTTGTGGGACTGGGAGCTGCTACAGGCGATGAGACAGGTTTTACTCACTGATGCCCCAAATCTGTAGACTAAATAAGCATGTAATTTGTGAAAAGCTGTGACCAGTTTACTGCTAAATTGACTCATTTGGGATTAAAAGCTGAGATCTTTGGTGTGCAGTGGTGGACGGGGATATAAATAAATACAAATTTCACCAGGTCAGGCCAAGTCATTTTGCTTGCTATCCATCAGTTTTTTTTGTTTTTGACTAAATGTTTATGCTCTCAGCTCACATATTATCTCAGCTTATACATTCAGTATATACTCTCATCAGCCACTTCATTAGAAAGACCTGTGCAATCTATACAGTCGGCTCTGCCATTAATATGTTCGTCTTTTCCGTTTTTGTTGACATTGTCAGAAAGGTGATAATTCCACTTTATGTTTATCACTGAGGTCATAGTGGGTGATATGTGTTAGCCATAGTCAGCTTAGTGTGAAGCTGACAGTAAGTACAGTGCAGAACAAAATTGCGGTCACTAATAGTTTTTCAGCTTGTTACTTTAACATCGCTCTGATATGTTATGTGAACTATCAAACCATTATCTGGTGATCATCATCTCAAGATAACAAAGCCCATGAGTCTGATATGATAATGTTACTATCTTGAGATAGCCAACATTGTTTTTCCTGTGATCTCAATTGAAATGTGTCATTGTAGCAGGATAAAAAGGCGTCTGTACTTTATGGTCTGTTCAAGTGGATTAAATCATGTGCTCATTGATCTTTGGAGAGAGACCAGAACAGGAAAGAAGTGAAAGAAATTAGGCTTTTTATATTGAAATCACCATTTGTTATTTAACAATGAAATAATTAAGTCAATTAAGTCACAGTTAGAGATAATAATACTTTCAATGGAGACATAATTGGTTTAAAACATTATTACCAACAGCAGCCACTTGTTTCTTCTGTAGTTCCAGGATGCAAATGTAAAAATGTGCATTAAGTATGTACAGCTCCACCTATGCCCCACCTATGTGGGTCAATGACGTGAATGCAACCCAGTGTCAATTGGTGTAACCAGTATTTTTTCATAAAAATCTGATTATATACAGGAAAATAAATGTGAGCTAAAATTTGGAATAAATATAATCCACTATTGCAACACAACAGTATGTTTTATAACAAATTTTACATCACTGGTTAAAACTTGTTTAGAAATAATAGTTGTTTTTAGGATATGTCCTTCTCAATATTGACAAAATGCTTTAAAATTTAAATGTAGAAATACTCCAAAATACTTTGAAATAAGTAATTATTTGTATAAGTACACTTAAATACACTGTAGGTGGATAACATATTTAGTATTTATCACTCTTTGTGGTTACACACACACACACACACACACACCTGCTTGAGGATCCCAGCAGCCATTTCGTGGCCACAGTCAAAGATGATGTGGAACTCCTTCCCTCTCTTCATCTCTTTTAACAGCGGCTTGGCATCCTTGGTATCTGCAGGCAGCTGGCGGATCTTTAACCGGATGTTGTACCGCGACGGCGCCTTTATAAGTTCTTGCAACCGAATCAGACCTGTAGGGAAAACCACAAAGAACGAAAAATACATTTGAATGTTCTATAGGGAAGCTGCGGGGAACTCTTTCTGTTGTTGGCTCATGTCTAATGAAATCCATTTTTCTTTGACACTCCCCTGCACTCTCATATATATTTTTTTTCATCCTATACCCAGAGAAACTGATTTTTCCTTTTGCCTGTTTATTTCCTGCTGTTATTACCCACAATGCATGTAAACCTCCCACGGCTCAGCATCAGCTAACCTTGATACAAATATATGTAGTTCCTCACAAACACAGCAAAAACAAAGACACTTATCAATACTGCACATTACCTGACATTCATCATCCACCATAGATGACATTGATTCTGTGCTCACTATTGATCCCTTTCTTCTTTTATAAGCCTGTTGTGTATAAGATGTGTGTGAAGCCAACCTTGCTGGAGAAATTGACTAGTACTTCAGCTGAAGCATAAACATCTTAATTTTGACTGATAAGCTTCCAGTGTGATATTCAATAAGTATCTGTCTTCTCAGTGGCTGATCAATCAAAGTGTGATCCAAGCAAAGCAGACAAATATGTAAATATCAGAAGCACAAGCTAGATTGAATTATTTAGTCTTTGTGCTTTTTGAAATGTTATTATTTCTTGTTTGTTAAATGCTGTGTCCCTGTTGTCAAATTGGTGGATATAAATTGTGTATTTTACTTTTAATTTTTTTCCAATTTGAGACTTTCCGAGAGGGAACAAAAGATGACAGTGTCAGTTGTTTGTTCAAATGCCTGAAAGGATTGCTTCACAAGTTTTCCAAGTTTGTCTTAAAACAACTGTCCAAACGAAGTGTAATGATTCCTACTGTTCATACTGTCGATGTAAATGAGGGGGAAAAATCCTCCTGTGCAAAAAATGTATTTCAAAGTTGCTCTTAAGCTAATATGAAGCTTCAGCGTCCAAATGAGTCAAATCTTCATCTTCTATGTTTCAACGTTACAGTGTTTTTAGTACCAAAGTCTTTTTGTTACTATACTTCCACCACAGCTCAACAGGAAACACTAAGAGGGAATGTGATGCTAAAAAGACTGTAAATGTGTCAGATATCACTTGATATGACTAACTCACACTGATGAAGCTCAATAGAAGCTGATCATCTACTTTTAAATGACTGTGTGGACACACTTTGGATTTAGTCCTCCATCACTTTACATTGAAAACACATTTGAAGAAGATCTTTTAATAGTCAGTATGAACAGGAGGAATGATTACAGAGAGGAAAACCTCTTTCACTGTTTAAATGGACACCTGACTGCTGGTTTAAACAGTCAGGTGTCCAAGACGCACTTGGTAAAAATGTGAACCATGTTGTTAACTTCCCATTCACTTGAATGAGAAAGTGTGTCTAAACTTTTGACTAATACTGTACATAAAACCCCTACAATGCTATGGCCAGTTTTCCCAAATTACTTTGTTCATCAGTCTTCAATTATTTGGATCTCAAATAATTAGAGCTAGATTCCAGGAGCATAAAGACTATAGTGATGGTCTCCATAGTTGTACTGTATATCGTTCACCTAATGAGAATCTGTTTTTGCTGTGTGAATTGTTGAAAGGAGCGAAGGTTAAATTAGTTGTTTACTTCATACATGAGGCTATATACACACAGTCTTATATCTTAAACTACATCTGCTTGCGTCTCCATTGGCTGGCTCCACTCTCTTGACATACAGTATCATCTAAATGCCATGGCCTACTCAGCCATTATTCCTTCTTATCTGTAGCTCCACTAGTCTTACAAATAGCAAGTAGTTATATTAGAAAACTTTTCCACACCGTGCTGTGACCTTTAAATATAATATCTGTAACACAAAGTACTTTTGGCTTTCTTCAAAACACTTTAGGAGACATAATTTCTCTCAACATTTAGATAGCATTGCTGCTTTGCTACTTTTTGCAGTCTATTTAAAGAAAGCCAAAATGGGACCCACCTACACACAGATGCAGGTTTGCCTTTCATGCCTTATGTGCTCTAAAAAACTATACATGAACACAATCTATATTTCTACACATTAGTAAAGGTCTGTCACACTTGAACCATATTAACTGCCACTTTTCAGGCCTTATAAATGATTTAAAAGTAAAGATGGTAAATGACATAGAATACAGACTTTGTTGTGGTTTGGAGGCTGACAGATTAACAACTTCCTGCACTAGACTTTAAAAAAACAATAGATTTCATTTATGTGAGCACCATCAAGTCTATATACAAATAATTAGTAGAATCACAGAGTGTAATGGTAATTCTGGTCTTAGAATGCAGGAAATACTGCTTAGAACACACTAGCAAGATCTTTAAATTACACAGTGTGTGGCTTACAATGTCAATCATCCTTATAATGTGAATAATGTTTGCCTTAGTTGTGTTCATGTTATGTGCATTTCAAAAGCTCCAAAAAAGCCTCCACTGCTCATCCACTGCAACCTGCTGTTCACTCGCCTTTAAATAATATAAAATATGGTTGTGATTTCTGAATATTTGGACTTTGAATATAACAATCTGAACAGAAGATAAATGTGCTGATTTGCCAATGTGAGAAAATTAAATGCAGTGCCAAAACCAAAATCAGTATTACATTGTCTACAAGCTGACATCAATCTAAAGCAAGCAGCAGTCTCCTGTGTCTCTGTCCACAACCCACCGTCCCCAGCTGTTTGGCCTGTGGCATTATTTGTTTACTTCCTGCTTCCAGATGAGTGCACTGCACTGTGGGACACCAGCCTGCAGTCTGCTGGAGGTTCAGCAGCCAGTCGCTGCTTTTCATTAAATCAAACACTCTGTCGCACACTGATGATGATATCCCTCGAGTGTTGACCTGTGAGACACTGGAAGTGTTCCGTTTAACCATCGCACGACAAAGTGACTCCTCGGCTGCGGTTCAAATCATCTCAGCTGGTCAGAAAAAAACACAACTGTGCATTTTATAAACAAACCAGAGACTGCAGAGGTTTGTGCCACTGAGACCCTAATAACCACAGCTATCAGAGGGTTGCTGTGCACTAATATGTCTACAGTATATGTCTGAAAATAACATGTGACGTGGATGCAGGACAATAAAAATGTACACATCTCACAATTTTAGAGCCTTTACTGTGAAACTAATGTTTTGCAATGTGGAGCATCATAACTTTTACATATTTTGACGTGAGACTGGCTTAAAGAAAATGATATTAAAACAAAAAAGGGCCAGTGTGGTTTGAGGTGAAAATATAAGCAAGGGTACAGGGAGTTAAAGACAAATTGAAGGCAAATATATACATTTGCACATTTTTCTTTTTTTGTGAACCGTTTGCTGCCCAAAATTTCTGTGCAGGTATTTGTTTTTCATAAATGTATGATCACACACACAATACCCACACCCACAAGTGTACTGACATACAATAGATAGGTGGAAAGGGAGACCATACTCTAAGGGCCTGATTTACTAAAGGTCTGCGTGTGTAGAAACGTGTGCAAACTTGACATCACCCACAAAAAATGAGCAAGCTGTTCTACTAACGCAGCGCACTGAGGTTTGCGTCTTTAACTGTGCAAGATAATACACACTGTCCATTTAATACGTTTGCCATAATGAATGTAATATGAGACGTTTTAACCCCAGTGTGCAAAATACAGGGAGGAGAAAATGTAAATATGTTATTTAGCACACGCATTGTGATTTACCAAACCTGAAGGTATTATTTCTGATGCTAATTGTGTCTATAAATAAAACCTTTGAAGGACAGGTATTAACCTGCTGTTACTGTAGAGAGGAGGAGACGGAGGCAGTTTTTCCACCTGTGTTAATAATGTTGGAGTGGAATATTTGTGGTTTTACTAACAGCATTGACTTCGTCACTAATACTCTCCATATGTGGGTTTTTCTGGTAATATTAGTTTTTGTTATAACTCAATATATTAGTTAACCTCTTCCACTAGAACCTGATCACATTTCATTTTGTGCTTGCAGTTTTCTGCTCGTCCAAACTCTCCATAAAGACACAAAACCTTCATTTAAATACTGCTGTCTGCACCTGTTGCACCTGTTTTCATTTACACAGTTATTCTTAGTAGATCACCCGCAAAACGCACACAAACGAGACCTGCAATCTATTGCACTGTGCACACAATTTAGTACCCACTATATAGGATCTTAGTAAATCAGGCCCTAAGTATCTATTCAAAACATTTTTTCCCTCTTCATTTGACAGTTGATGGTGTAGAGGCCGGCAGGAAACAGGGGGAGAGGACAATGAAAGCAAAGGTCGAACCAGGCACGCTGCCATTATGTGGCATGCACAGGAACCAAAGCACTTTTAACACTTTGACTTTATTTCTCAGCCATAGTCAGGATGTGGTTAGCCTAGCCTAATTAGCACTGAAATAATAGACAGTCATTTATATTTGGCCCAAAATAATCCCACTTTTCCAGTTTAATTAGATTTAGCTTTAAAAATTCACAGAATGTATTTTATGCGTAACTGTAGAAATCCCTTCTCTGGTTGTTCAAACCCTCAGATTCATGAAAACAATAGCATGGCCATGACTTCCTCTATTGGAGCTATAGCCCTGTTGAAGACAATGACTTTGGCTTTCTTGACTTAGCTATTTAGTATTATATTCAAACAGCTACTTGTTTCTTGTCATGTTTATTTTAAACCTTCCTTTTTCCTGAATAAATGTATCTAATGTTCTTTTAGGGAAAAGGGCCACAAATTCCAATACTTCTTATTGAAAAAAAATAACTTACAACTGATGTTATACTTTAGCACCAATGACCCATGTTCTTCATTATCTTTAACCTTATGCCTTAAAAAAGAGGCCAAGTGTAATTTTAAGAATACCAAGATGTGCATCTATGCTGATCTATTTAGCCCCTCCCATGACTTCATTGGGGGGAGGGGGGCACAGTGTATATCCTATTCATAGTGAGCACAAGTAGTAAGTGTGGAGATCTAGTAACCTGTTCTCCAGTATACTGTTGCTCTAAAGGTGAGACCCTAAAATATGCCTGCCAAGATGATCCACACAGACTGATCATTCATTTGCATATACAAGTGCAAGCAAAGGAGTGTGTGTGTGTGTGTGTGTGTGTGTGTGTGTGTGTGTGTGTGTGTGTGTGTGTGTGTGTGTGTGTGTGTGTGTGTGTGTGTGTGTGTGTGTGTGTGTGTTTGTGTGTAATATTTGAGTCCAATCTTATGTGAGTGCTTGATGTTGCGTGAGCTGTCTGAGGAGAAAAACAGCTTCCACTGCTGGAGCAGCAATCTCTGTTTTACGGTTAGTTAGTTAACATCGATAAAAGCAGTCCGACACATCTGACTGCTGCACTCGCTCATCATAAACGCATGTCAGAGCACCTCTCGAAGCTCTCCCACTCACTCCTCAGACATCTCTCCTTCCATTCTGCATGGTTGAATCCTCCTTCATACCTTTCCAAAAAAAATAAAAAATCAAGAGGCACAGCCAACAGAGACTTAGTGGGGGGAAACTCTGGAGTGGGAGAAAAGAGGGGTGTCGGTGTTGATCAGTATTGACGGCGTTTAATGCGCGGCGACTGCTCTAGGATCCATATTTAACTTCGCATGAATATTTCATCCCCTCTAAACGTTTATTAGGGGGCCGTCTGCGAGTCTCCTGAGCGTAAAACAGATCGGCCCGCCTGTGATAAATATCCTTGCGAGGGAACGGCCCCTCAAGCGTTCCCTTCTCCAGCTCCCCTTTGAGAGCATCGCCGCCGACAAGGAAGAAGAGTTTCTTTTACCCGGGTGCTCAATCATCATCGGCGGAGACGCTAAAGCAACCCCCCCCCCCCAGACAGGCCCAATCCGCAGCGCTGCATGACGGGAGTAACGGCTGATAAGTCACTGAGCTGCCGACTCCCCGGGGTCAAGGTTAATGTGACCCTCGCCACATCAGCTGGCTTATTTATGTTCAATTAAATGCATGGAACACGTTGGAGAGAGATTAAAGCAGGCCTGTGGTCAAAGGTTCTACTAGATGTTAGGGAATGTGGAGGCAGAACATGCATGCTCACTATAAATAAACCTGCAGGTGGAAATGTGGGCCAGTCACAACAGTAAAAATCATCTCTGTTATTACATTGAACATCGTTGTGCTGGCTTTAAATCCTTCCATTCTCTGAACCACTGCTATATGTTTCTGCAATCAACCCTACCATTTGTATATGGGTCAATGATGTTTTTTGTATCCATGTGGTTTAGTCAAATTTAAAAGGGGTGGGAAAAAAAATTCGTTTCTGTGGATCCAGCATCAAATGTCTGCTTTTAATCCATTGTAAACATAAAAACGTTGTACTCAATTCTCAATAAAACACCATATCAACTAGTTTGGCATGATCTTACATTATAACTTTTTATATTAAATAAAGGTAATGGAATACAATTGTTCTAAATATTACATTTGATCTGGGGAAGAATGGAGATCAGGAACTATTTAATTTTTTTCAAAATGAAGTCATTACTTCTATAAGTCCACTTAAATACACAAAAAGACACCATCTGACATTTTCAGGAGCATTCAGTCTTACTTTTGGTAAAAAATGGTGCAAATGTCATTTCAAATGATATAAAACCAACAAAAATACTAAATGTACATTAACAAACCTGATGCTGCTTTTAAAACTATTTTTAGTTCCATCATTCATCAGCTATTCATAAGATATTGAAGCAAATATTACTCAAAAATCTAATACTGTATGTTTGCATGATCTGAAATTCCAGCAGATTCCAGCCTATATACCAGAGGTCACTGACAGGCGGACCGCGAAATTAAGGTTATGGTTTAAGTTTCAAAGTAAAAAGGGATTCTTTTTTATTTTTCTAAAACTAAGCACTTAATTTAAGAAGCACAATCAAAAGCTTTCTATAATGTACTGTATTTTAAAAAGGTGTTGCCAACTTTAGAAGAGAACAGTTATTTATTTTCTTTTTTTATTCTTATTTTCTTTATTTTATTGTTTATTTGAATCCCACAAGTTGAGTGTAAATACTAATAAATGAATTATACTGTATTGATGTGACAGTCTACAATCTAGCCACTAGACACAGATGCTGATGGAACTACAATGCTACTTCAAGCTACTGAAAAATAACACAGACATTATGATGTTCTGGACCTTCACTTGAAGGTTGACCTTCAGTGAATTACAATTGAAAACCCCTGATATATAAAGTTACCGTGGGATACATTCATCATAAGGTTTGCTGGAATATAATCGTTATAGAACATTCTTTAAGCCATTGTTAGGTCTTTGTCGTGCCTTGTGTATAACATGAATGGAGAGCCAACGTGTTCAGCCTTGAATAAATAAATAATTAGGGCCCGAGCACTGACAAGTCCGTGAGGGACCTATTGCTTTTGCCAAGATTCTTATTATTATTTTTCACGCTCTTTGTCCGCCACTTTGAGCGCATTTTTGGTGGCCTGAACATACATGAAAACTCATGAAATTCTGCACACACGTCGCAGCTGGTGAAAATTTATTTAATTTAATGTGATTGGACGCAAGCGTGGTAAGGGGACTCGCTAGCGCCCCCTAACGTCGGGTCATGTGACCACAAATCTTCTCGGATCTGCATGAAATTTACATATGTCATAGGTCTCATCGGATCATTGGGAAATTAATTTTGTGGAATTTTTTTACCAAACAGGAAGTCGCCCACGCGGCGTGGCGTGCACCGATTTTTATTTTTCGAACACCGCTTTGAGGACTTTATGATGTTCACAGAATCATGAAACCTGCCACGTAGGTTTCAAATCATGAGCTCTTTCATCTGATACCACATTTGCCCAACATTTTGCCCCAACAGCTCAGTAGCGCCTCCTAATGCCTTTTCCCACTTAGGATGTACTGACAAACTCTAAAACTCACCAAGTTGGACACACTCGTCAAGACTCACGAATATTATTTTTTGGTATGACCGCAACCTTTTAAGTGCCAAAATGACTCTACAGCGCCCCCTAGAACATTAAAAGTTGAAGCCCCGCCTTCTACATGCACGTACATGAACGAAATTTAGGATTCATATATATCATGACCAGACGCACAAAAAAGCCTCTTGGACCCATACCCTAAGTCCAACAGGAAGTCGGCCATCTTGGATCACAGGTGCATTTTTTCCGCCACAGGTGCATTTTTCCAGGCCTCGTACTTTAACGCACTCCTCCTGCAGTTTTGACTCCACAGACTTAAGATTCGCATTGTATCATCATCAGACCTTGATGATGTAAACTTGACAACAGATTTTTCCTACGTTATACCAGGTGGGCGTGGCTGTTGTTTGTTTGTATAAACAAACAACTCCTTATAACTCCTCCATACATTGTCGGATGTTAATACATGCACTGCGTAAAATGTCACACCTGGTAACGCCGTTTCAATTTCAACATCATTGGGGGTGGGTGTGGCAAGGGGTGTCCATAGCGCCCCCTAACAGCAGGTCATGTGACCAAAAACGTTGTCTGATCTTCGTGAAATTTACAGGACTCATAGCACTTATGGGTAAACCCCCAAATTAATTTTTTCAAAATTTTTGCTCTAACAGGAAGTCGGTTATTGTGCATTTCCTGCGTCAATTTACCATTTTTCCAACAGCGTTTAAAGGACTTTCCCGTCTTCACAGAATCACCAAATTGCCCACATAGGTTCACACTCAGGAACACTTTAATTTGAGACCATAACTGCCCCTGGGCGTGGCACAACAGCTCAATAGCGCCCCCTAATGCCTTTATCCATTTTGTACATTTTCACAAACTCCTACACTCACCAAATTGAACACATACGTCAACAGTCACACATATTGACTACTGACAAAGTTTGGGATTTTTAAGTGAGAAGATGACTCCACAGCGCCCCCTGGAAGATTTCAAAGTTTAAGCCCCGCCTTCCACATTGACATAGAGAAATGAAATCGACAAGGCCTATGTATTATGTCCAGACGCACAAAAAAGCCTCTTGGACCCATACCCTAAGTCCAACAGGAAGTCGGCCATCCAGGCTAAAATTTTCAATCTGGATAATTTTTATTATTATTATAGTTGTACGCCTTTTTGACAGCCTAAACATGCCCCAAAACTCACCAAAACTTGCAATCATGTCCGATCCGGAGAACACTTTGATATTTTAAGGAGCGCGGAAATGGCCGACGCAAAAATTGATTAATAGCGCCCCCTAGAAAATTTAAAAAATCAAGCCCCTCCACTCAGATTGACGTAAACAAACCAAATTCGGGAAACACATGTATCGTGTAAAGACGCACAAAAAAGCCTCTTGGAGCCATAGCCTAAGTCCAACAGGAAGTCGGCCATCTAGGCAAAAATGCTCAATCTTAATGATTTTTTGACCCTTCACCCACATTCCTTATTGCTTAGAAGTCACTCAGACTCATTTGTGGTCTTAGACTGCCATCTAGTGGAGACATTAACAGCTGCACACAATGTTCAATTAAAGGCACAGGAGCAAAGACATCTACATGCCAGTTTTGACAGCCCTGCAACCGCCGCACGCACCGACGTGCACGTACGGCGTTACAATTGGGGGGGTAAACGGGGGGGTGCGAGGGCCCTTCGACACTGCTTGCAGTTTTAATTATAATTATTATTACACATAGAACAGAGACAGTTATGTGATTTGTTTGTCTCTCATGCAAACTGATGCAAGAGCTAATCACATAACTGGTTCTGTAAAGACTCTGTTCATCCATAAATAATTTTCTTGGTGAATTTGTGTAATTGAAAATGAAAAATCCAATAAATAAAATAAAATAAAATAAATAAATAAATATATATATATTTTCCCTTTTCTTTTAAACAGGTCATAGCAAGATATGTTCCCTCACTTTTCTCTTGTTATTGTCCCTCTATGTCTTTCTTCTCACTCTTAACCTGACTTTTTTTTGTTGGAATGACATAATTACCTAAAAAATGTGCTTCCGTATGAGCAGAAGTACCAGTACAGCAGCTGTCGGTCGTCATAAAAACAAAAACTTTCCAGACTATAATTTAAACCAATTATGATGATGCTGCCATTTAAATGTGAACCAACATCATGCATGTAGACCAATTAAAATCCCCAAAAAGGAGAAATGTACATAACATTTATATTCAGTCTGTACATCCTGATGCCTTTACTTCACAAACTTCACAGTGATTCATCTTTTTCAAAGTCAAACTGGAAGTCTGATGAGATGCTTAGAAAAGAAGCAACGCATATATCCCACCTTTGGATATAAACTGTTTATTCTAAAAGTGTGGGGTTAAAGGGGGGTGGTGTGATTGGTTCCACTCTTCCCCGCACTATAACACCCCTGCATGTTGTATAAAATCCCATCCCGGTGTTACTACCAGCTACAGTATCTTCATGAGCGCATGAAGCTGGGAGACAACCCACATTCATTAATCCACTTTAGCGTGGCTGGTACAGTGTGTGTGTGTGTGTGTGTGTGTGTGTGTGTGTGTTTTCTTCACACCTTGTCAGCACTCCATGCAGATGTTGTTTTCATTAGTACACTGACACCATCAACACCAAGAGGCAGCTATAAGACAAACTGAAGACAGATATGAGGACAATATTCTCCTTTTAAAATGTTTTTCTCTGGAGGAGTCAGCCTTTTAAGAAGAAATCTCATATTATACAACAGGATTTAAGGGTTTCATGAGCTTGACTGTCCTGAATTTTTCTCAACCACATAAAAAATATGTAATCCCTCAGTTCAAATGGAAGCCTGGAGATAGCCAGAATTGGAGATATATTTTCTTTAGCTGACAACAAAGGACAGTAAAGGGTTTTTTTGTGATACTGCATCTGGCCCCACTGAACCAACAATGGCAATAACAGATAAAAATGCTCCATCAGTTCAGGATTTAGCAGTTTAGATACATGCTCACAGAAAAATCATCGTAATTTATCACCTGGAATTTCATAATTGACAGACATAGACATAATTATAAGTGCTTAATTACAAGATACATATTTAAAAATAGAGATATATGTTAGTTTCCTAGCAGGCTATTAATTTAACATCCTAATGGTTATGCCTTATTGCTGTAGAAAAGAAGTGTATATTGATCTTCATTTTCACAGCTAACCCTTTAAGTTCAATGCCATGAATTGCATTTTTGAAGTCTGTTACTATAGGATAAGGTGGATAACTGCGTTCAGTGTTTCTGATGTGTTTATAAGAATTCTCAAGGTGTCAAATATGATAACTATTTACAGGACAAAAATCCAATTAATCAGTGAAATCTGTGAGATTATTAATTTTAAATAACAGAATCATAAATAACAAAAAGGTGAAAATAGATAAAACAGTAAAAAATGAGGCTAGTGCCAAGTATAGGAGTTATTTACAAAAGCATCATAACCAGTGTGTGACAGGCGAAAATGTATAATGGCAATAGTGAACTCTTTAGAGCTGAGAGTCTCACAGTACATGACCAAACTGTAACTGTGACTGCTAACTGGATGAAATATAAATGTAGGAATATGTCTTTGTGTTCTTTGTACTGGACATTAACTTGATGATTAATCACAAAGCTATCCTCCACCCTGTTTACTTTGACAGGGGAAGACTGTGTCTCCCTGTTAGTGAAAAGAACGGATGAAGGGAAGATAAAAGACAAATAAACGTGTATCTGTATGTGTTGCTTGGATCACCATAACAACACACATACAGCAAGGAACAGGACTATTGATATGTAGATTGAAGGCGAGAATCATTTCAGCTACAAGCCTCGCTTACACAGTGGGCTAGGATTGAAAGGGTTAAATGTTAAGGTCAAATAAAACCTGTTTGGAAACTGATGATAAGCAAAGATAAAAGGAGGCACTGCAGATGCTGAGGTGTTTAACGTGAAGCAGAAGTAGTGTTTTTAAAGCAATCATGTGCTTAATGAAAACTGGTTAACATATCTACATTTAGAAACATTCCTTCATATTTTTGTACTAGACATTAAACTGAAATATAAAAGATAACCGATATTTAATATATTACATTTACTACATTTACCTTCAATGTGCTTGTCTTGAGGTGTGACTTAATTACTTATATTTGTGCCAGAAACCAGTCGATACTGTTGCCATCCTTTGGTCACTAATGGAGGTCTAAAATACTTAATGCCCTTCTGTTTATTACTGGTATCATTGCTGTAGTTTGTTGGGGTTTTGTTTAGTGACCAAATACATTTTCTAATTAGAAACCATGGGGAAATGGGTTGATTTGTATAATACTGTCCAGTTTTCCAAGACCAAATACCAGATCAGGGCACGGAAAACACTGCAGCTTCCATTAGCATTCCACCACAGCAAACGTGGGATTAGCATGGTGAATTGTGAAGAGTCAGTGAGCCCCTCTCTAAACAGGCTGTTGAGTGGTAGTGGAGCGTATGATGGAACTGGGACTGCTGGTGTGGAGACTCACACACATCAAATTGAAACAGATTACTGGAGGGGTCCTGGGACTCACTGTGAAGTACACTGAGAGGACTCTCACTGGGAGGATATATATACTCTCTTTAACCAGAACAGGCACACTCACATCGCTTTATTCTCTTTATAGGTAGTATTTATAGAAAGTATACAGTATTTTATAACATTTTAGTCAAACATCTAGCACACACACTCAACACCCTCCATTTTGTCTTAAATAAATTCATCACCACCACAGCACAAATTCCTGATGAAACTTAAGGCTGGAGATTGTCTATACTTTTCTTATTAAGGCATGCCAAGAGATGCCAAGATTTTTAGCAGACAAATAATTGAAACTTCATGTTTCTGAGATGTAGAAAAAGGACTGTTGAGATTGTTGATTTTACATCAAGTTTAGGTAGTCAAATATGACAACAAAATCCTTGTAATGCTGAGTTACTGAGAGGGAAAATGAACTAAGACTTAAAGGTTTATTTATTTGCATGATCTCAACTCATCAGTATTTCTGTATTTCATGACATAGTGAAGGATAGTGATGTGAGTTATAATATATTCTTAGATAAATCTGAGTATTGTCAGCATAAAAACAGACACTGATATGTTTACATTTAAGATGGCGTAAAGGAAGCATGTCTGGAAAAGAGGACCAAATACAGAGTCTTGAGGCATCCCCACAATGCATTGCTATTGCAGTCCAAAAGGATATCATGGTGATTGGTATCAAATTGTGATGGGTAGTTGTGAAAGTTGTCAATATTCTTAGATAAATATGAGTATCGTTGGCATAAAAACAGACACTGATAAAAGTCCCCTAAAAGGACCAAATACAGAGTCTTGAGGTACACCCACTATGCATACCTATTGCAGCTGATGTGGATTCGCTCATCTTTTAGGTAGGAACTGAACCATTGCAGAGCTGTGCCACTGATTCCCACTCAGGTTTTAGAACAGTCCATCATGGTGAATTTTATCAAATGATGTGTTTAGATCTAAGAGAACAGGAATTTACCGATGGCCAACAGCAATGTAACCTGAAAAAGAGCAGTTTCTGTACTATAGTCCTTCCTAAAAACTTGTTTCAGTTTCTCAAACATGAAAGCTCTGGGAGGTGTAAGAATTGTAAGCCATATTAGGCATTCCAGCCATCTAAATATCAACTCAGCTTTTCAGACTTGACTTTTTATCATTTTCATGCCTCTCTCAAATGAACACTTGGGAACTATACCATACATTCATCCATATTACCTGAAGTCAAAGAGCTGAAATTTCATCAACATTCCAACTCTACTAAGAAAAAGGTACAGCATGGATTCAGGAATCAGTAAATTGTAATTTAATTGAGGAAAGCAATGCTGTAAAGAAACTATTTCCTGTAAACTCAATTTCTCTTATTTTCCAGTGAGCACAGAAGTTTCCCAGGCTGACAACAAGAGAGGTAAAATAGTGTATAAAAAATTAAAAATGACAATGAGCTGAGTCACAATGAATGGAGATGTGATGTGCTGGGGGGGAATACAGTGTCTCTTTTCTTTCCTCCCACACCTCAGGGACAGACTCAGGATGCTGCTGCCATGGAAACCAAGCTATAAACAGAAAGGAGTTGAGGAGGCTGACACTGAAACTGATGTATTTGCTATGCTAGCTGCGGATGGTAATACCAATTGGTGCATCCACCCATTGCTTTGATCAGAGTAAAATATCACAACTCCTGGCCATCTTTTTCTTTTCTTTTTAATATGTTGCGGTTATTCATGGTCCTCAGAAGATGATCTCATTTCCTCTCCATCACCATCACCACGCCAACATGTATAATTGTTCATGAAAAATACCCAAATCTTTAAAAGAATATGATTACATTTACTGAGCACATTCATGCTGCCATAACATCAACTCTCCATTTAAAGCCATGTTAGAACAGTTCAGCTAGCGGCAGTCTCAGTACAAAAATGTCAAATTTGCACAATATGTCTCAATCTAACTACGTCAAAGTTTGCTGTGGGAGAACTTGACTGGCCTGCACAGAGCATTGATCTCACCCCCACCTAACACCCTCAGGCCTTCTGAAACCTTGTGAGCCAGGCCTAATTACCCAACACCCAACATCAGTGGCCAACCACTTTTTGGGCACAGCAGAGCCAGCAGGCAAATTTCACCCTCATTTACAAAAGGTTCACTTTTCAACTTACGACACCTCCCTTTGTTTACAGTGCTACTCAGACCTGCATCTTCTGGAAATCTGCTTATAAACTCAACATAACCAAACTCTACAGCTAAACACTCTCAGACCATGTGACCTTAGAATTACAAGGTACTATCTGGTATTTTTTGGCCAAAATATTTTTTAATATGGACATTTGTTTGGGGTTTATTTTGTGATTTCTGCATCATTAGACATACATTTTGAGAAAAGAAAAGGTTCCATCTCAAAATCAAAACGGTGCTATACATTTTCACCAATCAGTCCCCAATCAGTACTGTTGTCTGTGACCAGATATCTTAAATCATAACTGCCTTAAGCAGTTCATACACTGATTGTGTATTAAAACACATTTTAAAACAAATTTAGACTAATCTACTGTAAGAAAAACTGCTTTCTGTGAAGCCTCAGCAGATAGAGCCTCATGATCCCAAACCAAAAAAATATTATCAGCACTGTCTGAAATTCACCTGATAATAAAACCCCCATTTAAAAATGGGATAGGATTTTGATGTCTTGCCCAGCCCACATGGGCTTACAAGACACCACACATTCATACATGCCAGGGTTAAAGTACAGTGTACACCTTTTCAAATAACAATGACAAAGACCAACAAGATTAAAGAATGAAATAAGGTAACGGAAGCTTCATTCATAATCAGATCAACATTATCCAGCATAAACAAACAATAAAGATATGAAACGCAGTAAAATAAAATAATACTAACTAACTACTAACTATTAACTGAACAGTCCATCTTGCCTTTTTTTCCAGGCTTTTGCGACACAACTTGCAAGGTTAAATACATCAAAATTAAATAGTCATTCAATTTTTTGCTCATCACAACACCAAAAATATTTCAGGATTCAGTCGAGCCATTTGTTGGAACATTAACTCATTTAGTACTCAAAAAACCCTAGAACTCTTTCACTGAAGCCTCAGATGAAATGATGGCCATGTAAAGCAAACCATTACCTAAGTAAATTCTTAAGAATCCTATATTTATTGACTTTATTGGCCTGGGAGTAATCAGATATAAGACAGGCCTAATGAGTGCAAGAATACTCACATCATTATGAAATCCCCCAAAGTTGCAAGAATCCCCAGATAATAAACAGAAGACATAACCTCTGTACCCTCAATAGTAGCCACAGCTCTGCCCTGCAGAAACATAAGACCATGGCTTTGAAACAATGAGGTCCACATACTTTGTTCCATCAGAGGTAGAGAACAAGAAAATAATTGTTTTGTAATAATAACATTCTTTGTGGCAAATCAATGAATCAACACAACAGTAGCTGCCATGGTTGCCATTACCAAAGAAAGCTAAGCAGATAGAACTTCTTTCAGAGGTAGTGTTTTATTGTATCGTAGCCTGTTCTCCCTTATGGCCTAATCAAACTTTACTGCAGCGACGGCAGCAGTAGCGGCAGCATTGTTCCCAGGTAGCTGTATGGATGTTATGGCTGGCTGGGAGAGCTATAACACATGCTGCTGCCATCTCAGTTTTGCCATTATAAAGTTGAGCCGTTAGAAGAGTCCCATTATGGTTATTGATTTGGTTGTTTGCTCCCTGCTTGGTGAAGAAACAGCACAAACAGAGATGTTGTTTCCTACCACCTTTATATCCCATTCCCAAAAAGCAGACATGGTTTAGAACAGCGGGTGGGGGGGTCAGAGAGAGATCCCATGAGAATTATATGGTAATATAAATGTTCTGCTGCACTGACTTTTCTCAGTACGTCAGGCAATATGCTCTCTGTACCAAAACAAGAGAATAAAGGATTAAAATGGGATAGAATCCTTGCTGAACCTCTTCAAGGACTGGGAAAATATCTGATTTCGGTTTGCCCTCAGCGTCCACGATCACAGATATCTATCCTCGCTATCACCTGCGTAAATGGCAACAATGAGAAGGTGAGGCTATTTGCAGGTCGAGCCAAGATCTCATTTCCTATCACAGAGACAGAAAATCAAGCCACTATTAACCCCATAGTGAACCAGCTATGTCCACTTTACAACTTAATTAACGAAGGTGGCGAGATCAGCAGCAATCAATTCCTCCCTTACAAGACCTGCAGGGCAAAGACCCCCCCACATACACACACACACAAATTCTTCAGATATTGATTCATTGAGAGACCATCAACATATTCTTTATGCTCATGCGATCTATCTCAAATTATAATAGATATCCAAAAAGCAATTTCGAAAAACTGGCCATATCGTTGTATGGGTTATATGTACAGTACCATTCAATAGTTTGGACAAACTTTCTCATTGAAGTGAATGGGAATGTGTGTCCAAACGTTTGACTGGTAATATAAGTAAATAGCATTCAAATAACAGTATAGTTGTTAACAAGTAAAAATAAATGGACAGACTGTGCTTGACCCTCTTGTTAGCTCTGTTTCATGGATTTTCAATGGGATTTTTACTTTTGTCATTTTTATTGGTTCATTTAGTTTGGTGACTTCATGTAGTTCAAGAATAGTGCTACCAAACTCCAAAAAGAGCAGAGGCCTATAACAATAAGTGGCGTAGAGTGCTTCAAAATGTAATGGAAGTAAATGGAAATACCTCAAATGTAAGGTTTTAACATGGGATTGTTGAGTTGGCAACACCACGGTTAGTGGTTGCAAAGCTAAATGAGTTTTGTTACACATATTACAGAGTTCAAAATGATGTATCAACCACAGAAGGCAGCAAACATGCCTTGAGCAGCCAGTGATAAGATTCATCACGTTGTTTTAAAAAAAGACAACTAAATGAGACTATTGGCACAGTCACACTGAAGTCATGTCCAAATGCCTTTTTTCTAAATGAAATTAAATGTGTGCACATATCAGCATGTATGCCACATATCCAGCACATGCATGCATTGTTTCCTTCCCTTGTTAATGCTGACAAAATGCTGGTTTTAACTGGGATCTGATATCATGGAAATCTTATAACTTTACGTACAGAACTGGAGTAAATGTATCTAGTTCCTTTTCACCAGTCGATATGTGCGCCTGTGTGTGAGAGCTCTGAGCTGGACCTGAGACCTCTCTCCCACTCACTGCCTGCTGATGACGCCTCCAGTCACTGATGACACTCAGTAGGAATAACTGTGTTAAAGAAATGAATGAGTTCGAGTTACATTTAAATTGTTATTTGTGGATTTTATTGATGATTCATTCAGCTGCTCGTTTGTAATCAAGCACACACAATTACCATATGAAAAAGCTGAGTTTTTGTAGCCTGAATGCTAAACGCAGTGAAAAAACACTGCAGTGCTGTGATCCAGGCCAAACTGGTCCCAGTGTATCTGTTGGATGGAGCTCTGGGAGGTCTGGCAGCCTGTCCTCAGGCTGGCGCACACCCTGACCCCTGGCATATGGTGAATGTACCCAGCCTGCTGGCTTATTTGTCACCCGGTGACCTGGACTGCAATAAGAGCAAGGTTTGAACAAGGTCTTTTTCTCTGAGTAACAAGGAAGACATTACTACTGCAGCCTCAGAAACTCTGTCAGTTCCATAAATAATGGAACGTCTACAAATGGTAACAATACTCAGCTGTGGCTGAGCAAAAACCTCTGCCACACACATTATCTATATATATACTGGGGCGTAATTTCCACTGGGGACAGGGGGGTCATGTCCCCCCCACTTTTCAAAATCCTGTTTGTGCCCTTACTTTTTAACGTAAGGAGACCTAAATGTCTGATATTAGTTTATGTCTTGCTGCTGTCAGAGGGTTTCATTATACTGGTCTTTCTGAAAATGTGAAATATGTTCCTCAGGTTTACTATCAACAATATAATATTGATGAGTATCCAAAACAGTAATTATCTAACTGTGTACCTGTCACATTTTTAACAAAGTTATATCTAAATTCAGACAAACCAGACAACACATGTTTCATTAAGATTTACATATGTGGCAGTGCGGGCATCATACAACATTGTATCATTTTCTCCCTCATCCATGATATCCACAAATGTTCTCTTCTACTGTCATTGTTCCAACCAATTACATGTAATCTCTGCTGCCTGTGGACAGTGTTTAGCTCTTATCAGATGTCATTATTCTAAAAATCTATTCAGAAAAAAAGCAAGTTAATGCACATGTCCATCCACTACTGTTATAGGAATTGGGCTCACTGAGATAAACAGTTGGTGGCACTAATTCTCAGTGCAATGTCATTATACGAGGTGACGAAATTAAAAGAGCCAAAGCTCAAAAGATTGAGAACCATGTAGAAGACATAATGGAAATATGACATTTCTGTTTGTTTCATGTATTCATCTGAGGAACATTACAGTCTCCTCATCACTCCACACAGGTCTGAAGCTTTCATCTCTTCAGTGGAAGCTTCAGTGACATTTAAGTCA
Organism: Scomber scombrus; assembly: GCF_963691925.1. Classification (NCBI taxonomy): domain Eukaryota; kingdom Metazoa; phylum Chordata; class Actinopteri; order Scombriformes; family Scombridae; genus Scomber; species Scomber scombrus. The sequence goes on from NC_084976.1 coordinate 2,045,769, forward strand.
CATGCTTCAAGTACGTCATCATTTATCCAATAATTCTGTTTAAACTGCACTTTGTATATTGTCGTTTTTGCAATACTTTTTTTAACAAATTGAAATGCACAAAAAACAAGTGAATGAAAGTGCACCTAATGTTATTTTGAATAAGGCTTTGCTTCACATGATGGATAATTTGATTTTCATTAGGCTTTTTTTTTCGATCTGAAAACATTTTTTACATCACACACTTTGACATGTCATGGCAAGAAAAACATGTTGACATGTTGTTACATTAATAACAACTGCATTGGTTTTAGGTGTTAGCCTGGCTGCTGGCTGTAGTCTGTATTATATGTCTTTGATGCTGACTTGGAATAGCATACAGGGACACTTATAGTGAGCCATCACTAAGGAAATTACACCTGTGCTTTTCCTACAAAAGATAAAATGTGTGCTGTGAAAAATATCTTTTTATCACATACAGACGTTGCCAAGAATTCTTTCAATTAGCTGCCTGCAAAGAAAAAAAAATCATGTTCAGCCAGTTTTTCATTCCTCTTTCCTCAGTGTTTCCCAAATGATTGGTTGCAGACTTCAACCAGTCATGAAGAAATGTTTAAAAAATAATTATGTATATGTACATTAAACCTGTGTGACACCATTTCTGTAGTGCAACTGATAATCACAATGACACAAAGAAAGAGAATGTTGAATGTGTTCAGTTGTTCGCAACGACATATGAGCAATTTAAAAATGTCTCATATAAATAGAATGCCTTCTTCCCTAAGCCTCCTGGGCAATCTAAGAAGGGACATCTGAAATTAAACTGTCAAGAGTAGGAGAAGAGCCAGCACTAGAAGTAGAGGAAGGGTTTTTGGTCTTACCAGTGCTGTCATCATAAACCACAGTGACCGTCTTCCACTTAAAGAAGTGGACCAGATCCAGGATGGCCCGGCTGAGGGAGGAGAAGTCTGGGAAGAGGCTGACGTAGAAGACGTCTCTGTTGTCCGATACCTGGTGCTTCCACTTGGTCTGGATGTGGGGCACCCCCAAGGCGTTGCAAATGGACTGGACTGCATTGGCCGAGGAACTGTGAGAGGGCCCAAAGATGGCCGCCACCCCCAGTGAAAGCTGGTCACAGGCTAGATAGGCAGAAAAACAGAAAAAAAACCACATGACTACTTGACTCCTTCCTACTGAGCTACAGCATATGTTCATGATGAGCAGTGGGCCATTCACTTCCTACAGAGCAATATAGTGTTCTTAGTGTATATAATATATAGTAAATATAAAAGGTCTGGTGACGTTCTCCATTTCTGTCATTGTTATGCAGCGTCATGTTAAGAGCCACATCAACAATACATGTATTATACTAACACGTATTGTGTGTGTATCAAAGCCTGATATCTCATTCCTCATTAAGCAAAAACTACTGTATATACTCACACAATGTTCTTATATACACATATACATATACACATACACTGGTTAAAACAAATATGGTTAGAAATATATAAAAGGTGATAATGATGTGGTCACACCCACTTTAACCCTTAAATACTGTTCATATTCTGACTCATACTTAGTCTCCACACTATTTCACATTCACCAGTCATTAATAAATGTTAACAGTAATCCTTAATAAAGCTGTCAGAGTGTATTATGTTCATTTATAGAAAAAAGACATTTACAATCACTATTTTATGGTCCAGGAAGACATTTTATACAATATGAAAAACACAACATGTTTAATGGTGTTTTTTGAATTTTGTAAATTAGCTTATACAAAAATGTGCATCACCTGCACACAAATTTAAAGACAATATGCATTTTATTTCCATTTTTGTATCCTGAGGGTCACTTTAGGAAAAGTCCAGCTAAAAGAAATGTGTATATGGTGTTTTTACAACTCTTAAATGTCAAAATGGGTCAAATGTGACCCTGAACAGTATGGACGGGTTAATACATTTGGGAATATGCTTTAATCCTAATATAGGGTCTCTTGTATGTAAAATGTGTATATTCACTATAGAGACAAAAGTATGTGACCTTCCATGTCTACATACATGTGTGTACAGCCTACTGTACTGTTTCTGGTTTGGCCAGGGGCTGTAAATTTTAATGAAGTTAAAGTTTAAGCATATCATGATAATTTAGACAATAGAGTGCTTCCAGTTTTTAATGTTTTTCCATTAGTGAGACGACAATTCATAACATGAACCTTTTAGAACTTGCAGAAGCCAAAGGTGGTTTGTTCTGCCTTGCTTTTCCATTGTATTTTACCAACCTGGAATTATCAGGGAGTATACATCATTAAAATATTACACTGCTTTGGATATACAGTACGTCATTATAAAGGTGACAGCATCACAGTGTCCAAAATGTAATCTCCATTGGTTCTCCTCACCAATGTACACAGAGTAGTGACATGGTGGTTACTGCTGTCTGTTGTATTTGTGTGACATGTGTGACAGCTGCTTGACCAATGACAGTGTTCCCCATAGGCTCCTGGACCTTTATTTCGTACCACCTCCTGAGGGGTGAAAATAATTTGCTCCAAGAACTCCGATGTGGCGAGGAGGTGTGGAAAAGCATGAACCCAGGACAATGATTACAAATGAATGGTAGCTTGCAAGTTAATTTGGCAACTAAACTCGAGTCGCCGCTCCACTCACATGGTACACAACCCTCACTGTAAAATAAATCCATCTTACCTCATAATAATGGCGGCAGGCTTAAGCAGTCAGTGTTTTGCTGCATTCCTGCTGACATACCGCCCACACAAGTTATGTTGCCAAACGCTGCTGCTGTTCATATAGCATTTCAAAAGGGGTTAGTATCGTCACTCCTTGCTTTGCTGAGTTTTTCTTGTGGGGAGTGACAACGTCAGAACCTAGACCCCCAAAGATTAATACTAAACCCTGCCCCATAAAGAAATTGTTTTATTTAGAACCAGACCAATATATCGGTTTACCGATATTATCGGCAGATTTTGGCCAATTGTAGATATAATGGTATCAGCATATATGTTGTCTGATATGCACAGTTTTATAAAAGTTATATAGGTAGCATTTTATGTATATGTATCCTTTTTCTTATTTCAAGTTTAATGTGTACATAATTTTTTTGTTGTGTTTTATTATTTATAGTCATTTATAATTATTAAATTCCAAGTGAAGTTTAGTGTTTCAGTCATTTTATACAATAAATATAAACTGTAAAATATAATGTCTCCATTACACATCTTTGTGTTTGATAACCACATATATGTCCCGTATATAAGATTATTGGCCGATGTATTGATATCGGAATTTTTTTAACTCCTTAATATCAGTATCAGAATCGGCCCCAAAAATCCAGTATCAGTCGGGCCCTAGTTTTATGTGGAAGGACTTGACTGGCCTGCACATATTCCTGACCTCCAACACATCCAACACTTTTAACTGCGAGCCAAAGCCAAAGCCTTATAACCCAATATCAGTGTTGGACCTCACTAATGCTCTTGTGGCTGAATGGGAGCAAACCCCTGCAGCTAGACTATGGTTTTGGAATGAGATAAACATATTTCTGGTCATGTAGTGTATAAAAATGTGTATTGTACTGTAAATATGTATAATACATTTCTGCAATATAAACCTTATGCAGAAATAAAGGTGTGACTCAGATCAATTGTAACTTGCTTTCATGAAATTGCACACAGCAGACATGAAAACAACCGCACATCTTTATATTAGCTCGACTGTGCACTCTAATCACCTTATTTGATATAAGGGAGTTGGCAAAATCACTGAGACAGGATATAATGGCCTGTAATTGATAAGAGACTTGAAATGTCAGCCTGATGCACACACAAAACTGATAGATTATAGCACTTTATTGGCTGTCTCTGGGGGCCAAACAGGTCTTTGAATTACTGCCGCTGAGTCATTACCTGGAACCAATCAATTCTCTCTGTTTACGTTTGAAGTGCTCAGCCATTTCTCCCTCGCCTGATTATAATTGTCACAATCTAAGCCACTGCAGCTCGCAAGCCTCCAACATTTACAATGCAAAACAGCTACGGCAAAGCATATGTGCACAACATTCACTCACACGTATAAATACACACACACACACACACACGTACGCACACACAGCAGCCGTGAGCATGCCAACACTGGAGGCAGTTATTCATAAATGCAGAATACCTTTTCTGGAGGCTTCAAAGCTGTCATAGATGTTTATCCTTTGGATGTCGTAGGTGAGCGTGGTGTTTGGCAGTAGGGTTCTGTTCCTGTTGATTGTGTTTAAAGCAAATTTAAAGGCTAGTTCCTCAGCACCTGATGGGCCGCTTTCAATGGACTCAAATATCCCCCCTGTCAAAGAGAGAGACACAAATGGTTAGTGATTGATCAGAGTGGAATTCATATAAATGGAAAAAGATGATTTTACAACTTTAATTCATTGGAGTTAAACACAGCATCTTACTCAGAATAAACAGGTTTGTTCAGAAACAACTTAACTTTCAATACTGACCAATGAAAACACAATATAACATTCTTATCGATGTCCACAAAAAAGGGGAATGGATTTCCATGAAAATTTAAGGCACACTACTTTTCTGAAGTACACAAAGAAAAAGAAAAAGTATTTATATTTGTGTCTACTTGATTTTTTTAAGAAGCACATCAACCACACACACCTGTGAGGATCAAAACTCAGTGGACTCAAGTGCAAGGATCACACAAAAACACCAAATGGAAGTTAAAAAAATGTTTGCTTAGTTTGTTGTAATTTGTAGTCTCACACAAATTAGCACACAGAGGAAAAAGGGAGGACCAAAGAAAATCTAAAAGTCAAAATAGACAACAGATATATAATGAATCAAGCAAATAATCAGCATCCAAATAAACAGGCTGAAGTCATACATGAGGAAACTACTACAAAACAAGGGCTGGAAAGTTAGGCTGTGTTCGAAACCGCATACTTTCCTACTACTCGTACTAACTCTGACGTCATTTGAAGTATGTATTGTGTTTCAACTGCGTAGTATGCGATTTAGAGTATGCAAGAAGTTCCCGGATGGTTTACTAGATTCTCCAGAAATGCGGAGTATGCATCAAGAGCTGACTACTCATACTCAAATTACCCAAGATGCAACGTAACTTCTGAAAAAAAAAAAAAATACAAACGTCACAGATCACCACCTTGGTGGTTTCAAGTTTGCTACAGCGAGGGTATGTTTGCTTACTGTTTTCAAAATAAAAGCACCAATTCTATCGTTATGGTTTTCTTAATAATAAAAGGGAACGGGTGTTTTATTTTGTGAAAATGACCGGAAGTGCGTTACTTGCTACGGCTAACTCCGAATTCGCAGGAACAAAACTTTAAACAAGTGTTATTTGGACAAATGAGCGTCACATTGTGGATCTAAAGGGCTATTTTCTCGCCTAAAAGGGTTAGAAATGTCGATAAAGTGGTATATTTACAGAGTTAGAGCTAAAATGAAAATCCGCTTCAGCCTGCTGATTTCAGCTCAGGTAGGAACGAAATGCATTGTGGGTTATCGTGTAGTTTACTACAGTGTAAATGGTCTGCTTACTATCTGGTCGTTTAGTGTGTAGTGTGTAGTATAGAAGTATGTAGTATGTAGTATGTAGTATGCGGTTTCGAACACAGCCTTAGTCTACAGGGAGGACTAGGAAAAACTGGCAAACAGGAAGTAAAAAACTAGGAGTGTCAATATATCAAGACTGATTGGATAGTAGAGCACAGGGGAGGAGCAAGTCTGGAGGGCAACTGAAAAATGACAGGAAGTAAGTAGAAGTGAAATGCATGAAGGTGACTAACTACAAAATAAAACAGGAAGAGTCCATATTAGTTGTCAAAATATTAGTCAATAAATCACACACAGTGAACAGTGTTGGGTGAATCTTAAAAAATGTTACTCAATTAATTGCGTTATTTTACTTATTACTCCACAGCAGAAGTAATTAATGGCATAACTCTTTCGATCACTTTCATTACTCAGCACAGCTTTACTAAATGGGCCTTCCATCAATTCTAATTCAACATGTTGTCATGGCTTCAGCCAACTCTTCATTTTTTGCAAATTTTTCCTTGACTTTTTATCACTAACTCACTCATCATTTTAAATCTTGTCATTCCCCATCCAACAAGCAGTAATCTTTAGTTTGTTCCATCTAGTTCCACAACCACCTGCACACCTGCTTCCAATTTCTTTAATTAGCTGCCTAATATATATGCCGGTCCATTTCCACTACTCCCTGCCAGATCATAGTATTACAGTCTTTTACATGAACCGGTCCTGCCCTTTTGGGCTTTTTGCCTGCCTGCCTGTATAGCCTCTTTGGTTGCTTTTTTGATTGCCTGCTTGTTACCGGCCTGGGCCTATGAATCATTACACACATCAGTTCTTCTGTATTATGGGCATGTAAAACCAGAGGAGAAGATTTTATAGTGATACTGATTTCAAAGTACAAATCAAATTGGAGTTTCTGGGTGGGATATATGTCGTTGTACCTGGCAACCAAAACCAGAGGCAGAGGTGAACATCCAGAAATGGCCCCATACTCCTTAGTTTGCTGCTGAAAATGGATCAAAAAGGTCCCAAGAAGAGGAAATATGCTTCCGAATGTCAGTCCACTTAATGCAAGACCTTCCTTTTTTTAACCACTAGTCACATTAGCAAACACCACACATTTTGTAAGTTATTTGGGCCAACTTTAGTGTTACTGAACATGCTAACTTTGCTAAGTGTTGTGCCCTTAAACAGGGAAAATAGTGAGGGAAGAAGGATGAATAAACACACACTCTGCTCTTGGCTTCACTCGTCTGTATTGAGTCTTAATTATATACAGTACAACCAAATTCACACATTTTCCCAGTATGAATACACTCAGTCTCAGGACCACAGTTTCCATGACTAAGTTATCCTCTATGGTTTTCTAAATAATGTAAATTATATTTTTAACCAGCATAGACTGCAACGTACATGAAATACATTTACCTTTTTAACTTATGTCTTTTAGCTGACACATGAACTGACTTGTTACAGTAATAAAATACAATTTTTAAGCATCTTACAGAAAATACCTCCGTGACAAACTCAAATATAGAAAATGGCGGAACAACAGTCAGGCGCTAAAGCGAGACAGTAACAGTAGCTAGCTTACACGGTGACGAAGTTAGCAAGAAACTCGTTGACAACATAAAAGTACAAAATTCCCCTCTTTCTCTCACAATGAACAACCATGACAAAATAACAATTATTAACAACGTGTGTCACTAAATTTATAGTGCTTTGTGTACGGTAATTACCTTCAACAGGGAAAATAGTGAGGGAAGAGGGATGAATAAACACACTCTGCTCTTGCCTTCACTCGTCTGTATTGAGTGAGGAAGAGTAGCGCGCGCGATTCCTCCTACTGAAACCCTGAGGCATTACCAATAGATCGACGCATAATCAACCCAGACAAATAAAACACACAATGAAATAACAATGAAATGATGTGTTAAGAAAGTGGAACACAATGCATAACGCTGAAAAGGAATACAATTATGTTTCTGGAAAATCAAATTATTTTTAAATTCTTAACTACCACATAAGCACAAACAGGTCGTGGAAGCACAGAGTAGTCATCCTGAAAGCTGTGTCGGAGGCTCATCAAGTCAGTAAGCCAGAGGTGAAAATAGCCAAGGTCATCACCAAGAACAATATTTATTTCACATTTTGTAATGAGTTCAGCATGTTTCTCAGCAATAGCTCAAAAGTACTCATCAGGGAAACCCAAGTCAACACAACTTCCTTTTGACTTCATCATTTTTGGATAACTATATTATACGTAACTGCTGGATGGAAATATGCTATTTTGAACTTTACCCATTGTAAATTAAAATATACAATGTTAAAAAATGCTTTACTCCAGTTACTATTAACAATGTAAAGAAACCTTTAACAGCCACAAAATGCAGCAAATACAATTAAATGCTCATGTGCCTGTTTTAAGTGTTAGTGCTTTTATCAAGAGCTCACTCAATCAACGACATGTCTCTAATCTTACTGAACATTTTCAGTCTGTACAAGAGCTATAGCTGTGGAACTTGCTCATAAAAATCTGCCTGACCCAGTCCTTTGCACTGCTTTGTAATGAACCCAAGAGCATACAAGCATAGAATTTGTCATTTTAGCAAGAGTGTGTGTGTGCATGAGAGCAGTATACGAAACTGCAATTTGGGCACTGCTGAGAACCTGTCATTTGCTTCAGAGTGCACAGGCTACTAGGTCACCACAAAGGAGAGGAGGTTTTAACACACACCCGATGACCCCTTGAAAATCTCAAAGAAGGACTGGAATTAGTAATGTATGGTAGGTCTACTTAATGACTAGATGTGACCTACCACACTGCTTGTTACTTTTTGTACATTATTGTGCTTGACCTTACTTCCAGCTATTGCAAACTATAACAAGTACAGTACAGTAATTGGCTCCCACACGATAACTACATAATGGATATCCAAAACAATAAAAGTGAGAATGTGAATAAAAAGTAAAAACTTTTCCTTATTACTTTCTAGTTTTTAGAATATATACGCTCCTCTCCTGCACATATTTCTCCTCTTCAGTTGATTCAAAGATGTTCAATTAGGAATATCTTATTGGCGCATTGATTGTCATTTATGAGCACTTTTCTGAGTGGTGCATTTTCAAAGTGAAGTTACATTGGAGTGATGTTTTCTGGTTTGGGGGAAATGAACAGATAGTCCCTTCTGTCCAATCATTCTAGTGGTAGCATACTCTGATTGCTTCGCTTTCCAAGCTCCAGTTTGTCCATAGTACTGTAGAGAAGAAGCCAGTCACAGGCACAAAGCACAGCTGTGACAAATTCCAAAGGCAGCAGTTTTATCAAGCGTAGCCTAATCTATAGCTTCAGATTGCATTGCCACAGAATGTCTTAGCCGGGGATATCATGTTATAGTATTTTCGGAAAAAAGCCTTCAATTGGCATGTAAGTAGTGCAACCCTGTCCCTTTACATTAATTACACTTAAATACTACCACATTGTTTGGCCACTGCAGACTTTTTTCTTTGGTGTGGAGGTTTTTTAGTTTGAGTGAGGTGATGGCTTAATAACTAAAGTAAAGTAATGAGTAATGTAACGTGTTACTATTACTGCTGAGTGTTGACTTAAACAATGAGTAATGTAATCAGTAGTTAATTATAATATTCAAGTAGCTTGCCCTACACTGCACAGTTTTCCATATGCTTCTATAAAGACAGACTTTTACCTTTGACTTTTATTTTGTAAAAACAAACACAGTACCTCATCTTTTATACTGATAATTGAACCAGAAGAGCCTCATGTTCAACAGTTGATCACCTAATGTTATCTATGCAGAAAATGTAAAAGGTACAAACCACATATCCACAAGATCTTCATTAAGCAAGCTTTAAATACCCTGACACAGTGTGTGTATGAAAGGGTCATATAAAAGCAATGGGATCCAGGAAATAGTCAATATAATAAAAATAATGGATCCAGTGTGAGGCACTCCAATGCATTTACTTCAAAAAGCTGGAGAAGTGTGTTTAAAAGTGCAGGCCTCCACGGCTATAGCCCTCTAGTGAATAGTTCTGACAGCAGGCAGATGAATGGACAGAGAGGATGCCTGGAGAGCTAGGGGTAGGGGGGTCGGGTTCTTAGATCAATGTACTCTGATTGGCCGGCGATTCAATCAATCAAGCCCTCGGGGAGCAGTGGAGAGCAACGTTGAAAGATTGAAGTGTTTTGTTTGGGTTAGCCCTATGGCCTGGCCCTGCTGGCTCAGTGTCAGTCAGAGCGAGCCCAGACCCCGTGCCTTATTTACTCCAACTACAAGCCCTCTTCTGTACAACCCTCTTCAACTGTAGACCTAATCCATACATACCACTGCACAAGTACTGCAGGTACATCCTGTCACAAGTGATTACCACAGGACAGGATGTGTCTGATCAATGCCCCCTTACAATGATTTCAGCAGTGGGCTCTTTAGAAATGCTCTTTTTTCCCAGAATGTATTTTGTCTTTGTGCTGGAGCTTAAAGCAAACATCTAAACAGAGAGACCCACTGACAGCAGCAGAAACATCAGCAGCACTGTCGAGAAGTTTCTACCTTCATTAGTATTCACCTCATGGGAGAGCCCTATTTTGCATGCCATAATGAGTTTGAAGGAATTAATAAGCATCAGTTAAGCGGGATGTACTATAATTGGAAAGCTGAGCGTTTGGAATGGGTCTGTTCACACACGAGAAGGACTGTTTTCCTGCTGAGAATCTCTATGATTCCATTGAAAGGAATCTGGACTGCAAATGTGGAGATGAATCACTGCAGAAAGGTAAATCTGTGTTAGACAGATGACTGTCTTAGTAGATAAGTTCTAATAAGAATACGCGCAGAGTCTAATGGCAGTTGCTCCCTGCTCTGCATGGGCACAGAGATATGGAATATGTGAGAGGAGGGCAGAGGGACAGAAAAAGAAAATCCTCTGATGTGAAGACATTTTACTTGTTCTCATCTTAGTAAGAGTCAGTCTGGGATTCATTTTAAAATCTAAAATTATAATATCCCTAACTTCTTTAGAAATTCTGTTCCCAACTTCTCTCTGGCAGTACAATTGAACAGTTTTCATTAACATCCCAATATCATTTCTCATTGTTGTAGACTTTGACAAATTTTTCACAAATATTCATCACTTTAATCTCACAAATAAGAGAGAAATATGAGAAAGATAATATATCTGATTCATGAAATGTGTGCAATAAACAATAAGAATTATAATAATAATGCAAAAAAACAAAGTAAAACACTGGATTGGCTTATCACACAGATTGCATTTAAGCTATGGAGATCAGGAGATTGTTGCTGAGGGAAACTTATATTGGCTGCTCTGTTATAACCACAACCCTGACCAGAATAAATTAATAGAGATGGGTGGATGGATAATCAAGCAGTGAGGCAGGTCTTGCCATCTTTATTTGATATGAAAAAAGAAAATGTTCTCATAGTCTTTTTTTCTTATTATGTTATGATTTATTTTAATCCAACAAGTTGAGTGTAAATACTAATAAATGAATTCTACTGTATTGATGTGACAGTCTACAATCTAGCCACTAGACACAGATGCTGATGGAACTACAATGCTATTTCAAGCTACTGAAAAATAACACAGACATTATGATGTTCTGGACCTTCACTTGAGGACATTTTCACAAACTGGAACTCAGTGAATATTAAATTAATACCCTTGATGTAGTGGATACAGGACTCGTGGAAATGTTATGCTTGGACAAAAGCTTCTTCTATCAACATAATGAAGAAATGTTGTTCATGAATGTTTTTGCCAAGCCACAAAATCTTATTTATGTTTTTATGGTTTACTGTATGCTTTTATGCTTTAGGCAACTTAAAGCACTTGCTTCGGCTTGTTTCCTCTCCAGACTCCAGACTTGAAATAGTCCATTCAAAAACCCATGGAGATGTAACTGATGCTACTTGTGTTAATGTCTGTGATCTTACAATTCCAGCATATTTACATTAAACAGACGAAGTAGGTGTGTTAATGAGCATCAACACTAACTATGGTCAAACCAATAAGAAAAATAACTCCTTCTATAGGAACTCAACAGAAAATTCAACATCATGAATAAGCACTTTACAAGGCTGAAAAAGTCATTTAACAGTCAGTTACTCTTATGTATGTGTGTGTGTGTGTGTGTGTGTGTGTGTGTGTGTGTGTGTGTGTGTGTGTGTGTGTGCCTCCTTAGGTATCAGTCCGGCCTGATCCAGAGCCAGACAGCAGTGATCAGTCAAGAGAGAAATCCATCAGCACTTCATCATTCTGATCAAATGACAGTGGACACAGTGACCACAGCACTCGCCACCTTCCTCACTTATCCCAAGGATTTGCTGAAGCATAACAATCCCAACAGGCACAGTACACACATGAAATTGAATACATACTTTGAAAACATGATTGATCAGAGAGAGTACTTAACAATAAGCCACTCAGTGCCGTGCATCACAGTGATTTCCAAAATGTTAAGAGGTATTGTTAGGCGGGACGCCAGCTGGAGGACAACATTCTTAGCTACTCAAAAATCACTAATAAAGACAGTCCTAAGTAACTTATGACCGAAATAAAACACTAATGTATATACTTAATAAAAGGAAACAAATGTTAAAGAATGCTTTAGTTAATAATAAATTCAGTGTAATTTGGAGCAAGCACCTGCCTACTTTACATAATGAAAATGCAGTTGGAAATTAACCTTGTGTTTGTAAACCATTAAAAATAAAAATGTGTGGACATGTGCATCTGTGCAGTGAATCACACACATATGTTCATCAGGCAAGATATGTGTCAGCATGTCAGCATGTGTCATTAATTACTGTACCTGTGCAAGTGTGCCTTACTCATTGTTGGAGTAGCAGTGTTTAACATATACATTCATTTCATGGGTGGCACTAGTAACCCTGCACTTATTTGGGATTTCCTGTATTTCTATACCAGAACAGAGGTTGGTGTTGCTCTGAATTTAGTATGCTGGCTTGATATGAAACTCCTACCGAAGTCTTGTCACACTGGCTGTACAAAGTTGAAGCGATTGTCATTGTCAAAAAAAACAAAAAAAAGGTAAATAGAGACACATGGCTTTCTGTTATCTTTGACAGCAGACAATACCTTCATGCTTACTTTGTTATTGTATCATATTTGTGTTTGTTTTATTCCGGAAAGTAAATTGCTTGGATCTTTCGATTGAGGAATATATGTCAACCTGACATCTGCAGTCTATCGTAGTGTTTCAGTCTTTTTTCTGAGTCACGTTTTTTGAAATAAGACAGGCGTTTCAGGGAAAATCACAATATCATATAGTTCCAGAATCATTGTGATATCTTTTAAACCATGGGTAATGCAGTCACATTGCTGCCTGTTAAGCATTTTTGACAATTCAGGGTCTGTAGAATATAGCATTACCCTGGTATGTAGGGAGCTCAGTGACTGACAGGTGCCCTGAGCCACATAATATTGAATCTCTGGTGGCTCAAAAACACAGCAAACAGTGTTGAGACTAATCCATTAAGTCCTTGTCCTGTCCGTATGGACACATGTCCTTTAAGCAGACAACCGTGTCTTAATCAGGCCATGCATCAAACCTTTTCCCACCCCATTCTCCCCAATCGATTGAACCCCCTCAGAAGTTATAAATTATTAATGATGACACTGGTAGTAGCACTGAAGTCAGTGAAATCATTACAACCCTAAAGAAGCACTAGAGCTTGCCAGGGGGATATTGGCGTTAGCAGAACTCTGTACTTCCTTTTCAGGAGCATTTCACGTTACACAAGAAAGTACAACACTGTCAGCGGGGCAGCACAGAGACAATGAATCACTGCGGTACTTGGGGATCACACAAAAAACACACCTGCTGCTGAAATCATCTGATCCATTAATTTACTTCCACTGCAGATTGGTTAAGTCTTCTGTTGACACTCTGCACTATGAACATTTATCAAGACTTTTATTGAACACCTTCATTGAAATGTTGTTGTGATTTAGCCAAGTCGTTAACAATGTCACATTCTGGCGGTTAATCTTTCTTGACGGCCAACAAAGACTGGAATGTAGATATATTCTGTAATCACTGGGGTCTGCAATCCCGTGCAGTCTATAATGGCAGACAAGGCTGGATGACAAGTCAGGAGATGACTATTCATGAGGACGCATCATTTGGTAACCATGTATCTCTGAACTAAATATGTGCCAATCCAAAATTGTTGAGATACCATATTTATTCATGGACCACAAAGGTTGACTAATCTACCAAAAAACCTTGCCATCACACACCACCAGTCACACCACCAGTGTGGTTATGAGGTAAATCAGAATCGAGAAAACATGCCTATATCATACTGAATGAAAAGAAATTCATTCATTTGCCTCAACCCCCAAGTTTCGATTGTCAGACAGAGACTCTTCTTTCAAACAAATTTGGTAAAGATTGTTATTACTTACAGTAAGGTAATGAAAAATCTGTTTTAGAGGCCTTTTAAATATTAAGCTCAGCTAGTGGCTGCTTAAGGTTATAATGTTCACAACACCCGTGTGGAGCTCAGTGAAAGACATAGTGATGATTTAGCTATTCTGGAAGGTTAAAAACTTTTTAAAAAACCTTGGTTTCATGGCTGGCTCTAGAATAGAAGGTCATGGAGGCAGTAAAACAATAGTATTTGTCCTCTTCGGAGCTTGAATGTGCTCAGCAAATTTCATGCCATTCCACCCATTAGATTATGAGATATGGGCAAAATTGATATTTTAGATTGAAGATGGCACCCTAGCAGGGGTTCCTAACCTTTCTGGCAGCTGACCCTTGTGGAATTTTCTACAAAACAAAGGAAGTAACAACAAGATAACTGTCTTTCTGGTTTATTCACCTAGGTGGCTGCATCTATCAGCAACATGGAAGGTTTCTGACAGAATGCACACTGCATCCTAAGTGCAGCGGGTTTATACACGTCACAGTACACAATGACGTTAACAACTGTTGTTCATACATTACTAAATCCGACAAGTTGACCTCACTCGGCAACGAGCCAAGACAGAGCAAAAACAAAACAAAACAAAAACAGAGCAACATCTACTCACTAGCCTACATCATGGAATGCAGATGTCTATGAGATGCAAGTAGTTTGAACGATCAGTGTTATGACAATGCACCAAATGAAACCTAATGGAATGAGCAAAAGGTTGCCAAGTGCACATTTCGGCCTGATGGTAGAACTACAGGAAAGGTACAGTAAGGTGGTCACAAAATATAATAGGGGCCTTGGATTGGTGCGACAAATATTAGAACAGTATTTGAGTTTTCACAGTTTCTTGCTGTGGAACAAGGCTAGACAAACCAATAAACTGACCATCATACCCATCCTTAGGGCAGAGCAAATATGACTTTTACTTTTCATATAAAGAAGTATTTTGTAGTATTTACTTAACTTGCCACATTCTTGGAAGGCATTTGTTTGTGCTGCAGTAGAAGGCTGAAGTACATTTGATGAATGTGCTGAGTAAACCAGTCAATTGGTAGCATCAATGCTGTTTGGTTTGCTAAAACAGCTCTGTTTGTCTGTTGCACTTCGGCTCCTCCTCCTAAGTGGTAAGGGCCATGTTAAACTAAGAGACTGACAGACTCTGAGGCTCAGCGGAGTTCAAAGACAGATTCACACAGAATGTGGATATAAATATCATAGAGTTCCAGATTAAAATTGATTTTATCACAAGAGCAAGGGTGAACTTCCATAGCTTAGCAAATCTGCCTATAAAAGATAAGAAATTTGTTCCCGCATGAATGCTACAATTCCCCTGAACTGAACCACTGCTGGCACCTAGATCAATACTTAGGATGTCACAGTAAATTGCAAACAAATCTACTGCTGAATTCAAAGAGACAGCAAAGGACAGATGAGCACCTTATGTTTGCTGTGATTGGTTTACTGGCTGCACAGTGTCAAACTCAAAGATGACTTTTGTACTCCTCTGAACCCTTCCAGTGAGTTCATTGAGCAACGTGTCAGCCTAATCCTTCTCCATGAAGTGAATAAAGGCCCTATCTAATCCCGCCTCACTGGGCTATGACTTAACTCACGGCCTGCAAGGCTGTAGGCCTTTCCCACCCTCTCTCTCTGGCAGGCCCCAGCAAACACCAGGCATCATCCATCTCAATTTTCTCTCTCAAAAAAAAGGACAGAAATTAATAGTAAATTCTGCTTCAGCTCATCGTTTCTGTTGAGTGAAAATTATTTATGAGGAAGAATATGCTAGCTTCCCCCAGCACCTCCACCCACCCTCCGCCCTCAGTCCCTGTCTGTTGTTGACAGTTTGATGGTGATCAGTGTCAGAATATCAGTGCTGCAGAACGGGAAGCGTAGCATGACGAGCTCCGAGAGCATGTTCCATCTTTATCACAGCTGAGGCTCTGCTGCAGTAGGCAGGGTTGGGGGGCGAGTGGGAGAGTGGTAGGGTTGGAGGGCAGGAAGAGGCCAGATGGAGGCGATAAAGAAAAAAAAATAACATGCAAAGGCAATGAGGGATGTATGAATGCAAATAGAATAATGTTGGGAATGATGAGGAAAAACGGGGCAGGGATATTCAAAATATATATGGGAATCCCTGAATCTCTCACACACGTAAATGGAAAATACAGAAAACAAAGGGTTGATTAATAATACGGTCCTCCCTCACCCCAACCAGCTGTGTCGCATCTGGTGGGACATTTAAGGCCTCAGTATGCTGATGTCACAAGTGCACCCTTTTTCATGGATATAACCAATTGCAACAACATGAACGCCATTAAAGATCAGTGGTCTAGAAAAGCCTGCCATTATTCACAAATGCATGATTAATTGCGTCAAAATTAATAAGATGAGCAAAAAAATAATTCTTTATGAGGGAAAAGGGATTCAATGAAGGCTCATTGTTGCCTTACTTGTCGTCGGCCATTCAGAACAGGTACAAACACTATTGCCTTTAGATATGGTTGGACACGTCTAGTACCTAGCTTGTTTGATGCATTCTTAAGCCTTTAGCACAGCATTTGGGACTATATTGTTTCCCTGTTATGAGGTAATCCTAATAAGGGCAGTTCCTGAAATGAACCTAGCAATTACGCCTTTATCCACTAATCAGCCCCGGCTCCAGAACCATATTGTAAGGGAGGCATGTGATGATCACAGGGGGGCAGCGTTACATTTCCCACAGATCCGCACATACCTACACACATACATGTATGTATGTATACATACATACATACATACATACATACACTACCGGTCAAAAGTTTTAGAACACCCCAATTTTTCGAGTTTTTTATTGAAAATCAAGCAGTTCAAGTCCAATGAATAACTTGAAATAGTACAAAGGTAAGTGGTGAACTGCCAGAGGTTATTAAAAAAAAGGTAAGGTAGAAACAAAATTACGCGTCCCGTATTGAGCTGAAAAGGGACGCAATATGTCCCTTATTTCCGTGAGAATCAAAGTAGTCTGTAAAATGTCAATGGAATCAATGAATGACAGGGCGGTTAAAATGAAAATGTACGGTAATCCTATTGCCAGCCCTCTCCTGCTCTGTGACCAATGAGCTGGCACACACGAGAATGACAATGCAGAATCCGACTCTTCTCATTGGTCGAGGTACTGTTGCTTGCAAGAAATGTCTTGCTCAGACTTTTACTCTGTTGCACTGAAAGACAAACAACTCCTTACTGCAGCAAAAGCTCTTTAGAAATACAAATGGAAAAATAGGCTGTCTCAACATGATGTAGCATTGAGCTTTTGACTTCATGAGTTCAATCTTTTTTTTTTCTTATTTACTACAACTGTACAGTCATGGCCTTTGAGGCACAAAGTGTTTATGTGTACACCTTTTCCACAGACTTTCTGTACTGCACTTTTCTTATTGCACTAAATGTGCACTATTACAGGAATTTTCTGCTTTCTATTGTTTTCTGTTATTTTATACTGTTTTCAGTTAAGCAGGACAGTTCTGTTAAAGAAAGATTTATTTTATTCTGTTAAGTTAAGCAGGACTGAGTTTTGTTAAAGAAAGAGATTTATTTTATTCTGTTAAGTTAAGCAGGTCAGATTTGTTATTTTGCACTAAAAAATAAATTGTTGTATAATAATTTGTTTTCCATGTATTCGTATCACTCAAAAACATGCATCGAATTAAATTCAGGTTCGATTCAAATAATTTAAAAATCATTTCACACACACAAAAAAAGGCAAAAAATGTCACCAAGCCGGGAGGGGTGAACACAATCGGGTCGGCCGGCCCTGCCAACTAGGTGTCCCTTATTTATTTTTCAGGGAGTTGGCAACCCTAGTGAGTCCCCTTGTAACCTGTACCTCCATTTTCAAGATGGTGGCCGCATTACAAACGTTCTCAAATTACAACTAAAGTACAGTACACTCAAATACGTTTCTGATCATATCTGAAGTGAGAAACGCACCAACAGAATCTTGATCTATATTTGATTAGCACTGCCTAGTGTGACAGCTGGATTTGAGTTTCATGTGTTGTCTGCTTTCTTTTTTCCCCCAATCTTTATTGAGTTAATGACTGAGATGTAGGTGCTATAGTGTGACATCTAGTGGCTGAATGTCATGTATTGCAACTTTAAATGTGTATAAAATTACATGACACAATCTCCCAAAAAAGTGCAGAAACTCCATGCTAACCGCACCACCCCACCACTGCTTTCATGTTCAAATGCATTTTACTGTGCTGGAAATGCAGAAATTGGTAATGTGCCAGTGGAAGCTTGGCTACACATTAGCTTACTGCAGCAAATGAAGGTGGATTAGTGATGATGGATAATACATGATCTGGTGCATCTCTTGTTCTCATTACCTGCTTCATTAAATGTTTCTTCACTTGGATGCAATACTTTTACTTCACAGATTGACGTCTGTACAGGTAAGGCTGTTTTGACTTCCTTCCTCTAAAGGACAAACCTTTTTCTGGACTCTGCTGAAACCTGAGTTGAAGTAATTTACACACAAACATGATGTTTGACCTCACAAATCATATGGAAACTAGTTGTGAGAATGTCCTGAATCAACCTTAGTCAAGGCTAACCATGATGGATTGTGGAGATTTGAGAGGCAAACCAGAATTGAGAGCAGTGTATTCTCCAAGGAATCCAGTGCTTACAAAGACATAGCTGAATTACTTTGGTTGTATCTAATAATAATACATTTATATAATAATATAATAATAGTTGAGTCTCAAGTGGAGTCAGTATGATACTTTAGTCCTATAATAAATAAATAAATTGCTAAAAAAGGCAAAAAGCCTGTAACACATTTGTCTTGTCAATTTGTCTTTTGATGACACATTGCTAGTAGTGCTGTTTTTAGCTGAATGGTGAAATCAGATAGTGTGTTTGTTTACCAAGTTCAGTGATATAAGAAATGTTGTAGCACACTGGTCCTGTGCAATATACAGTGTGTAGGAATCATTTGGAAAAAATAATAGTCCTCTGATGTTACTTCTTTGTGTTTTAATCCTTAGAAACCCACGGACACAATTAATCTTCAAAGTTGCTGCCCTTCCTCTCAGTCGAATGATTTTTGTTAGATCGGATCATGCAGATGCCAAGCACACACTGTTACAATTATCTTTTTTTTAAAGATAAGTTTTCTGCTGCTACAGTCAGACCACATGATATTTATGTCTTTCTATAAAGTCACTGTCCTGCTGTTATGACCTAACAGATCCTGGCATTGTGGCCCTGAAACCCATCAGTATGTACATTTAAACCTTAACTTCACAAGCAGCATGGTATGATAGGTGCAGTAAGGGATAAGGACTTCCAGGATCAGGAATGCAAACAACTCTGCACCATGAAGCAAGTCAGATTTAGTCAAATTAAGAAAGAGAAAGCCAAACGATTCTGACATACTAGTCTCTGTCTCCTTGTGAGACTGGATTGTCAGTGAGGTGGTAAATCTACCTATAGGGCCTCAGACCATTCACTGTGTCATAATTACCTTGTGGTTATTTCATTGCACATTTGTATGGTAATATACACCACTATAAACTGTAGCCCAGCATGAACTAAAATGGTAAGGGCTTCAAGGTTGTTCCTCCCTTTTTATTCCGACTTTTATTTATTGATAGCTCTTTACTCAAAGTCCCATATTGAGCATTTATAAGCAGTATATAGACAGTTAATAAATGGTTTATTAAATATGTGAACAACTATAATACCCTTATGTGGGAACCTATAACTGGGTGATCTTGTATAAACAGATAAAGACTGACAACCTAGTAAAACATATTTGCATAATATGAAATATATATTAAATGAGAGGTTATAATTGTTAACAAATATTGTAATGGCACTCAACCATCATTAATGTTCTATTTGTGCTTTGACAAGTCAGAATGTCAGCTTTGAAAAGGGTCTATGGAGCCCTGCCCATGAGGCACTCTGGACACAGAATCAGACAAAACAACGAATTGTCATGCCCCAAAGGTTTTGTTCCAGACGTCCTCTGCCTGTTGGATCGGGACATTATCGATTTGCTGTTGTGCAGTCTGATCCTGGCATAAGGTTATCTTAGTGTAAGTATCCAATAAGACAGTCATTCCTGAATGTAGATATACATAATTGGAAACAACTTGGCTTCCGTTTTCTAAATGATGTAACTGATTTAACTGTCTGAGGCATCTTATATATATTCTCAGATGAAGAAGGAGTAAATGAGGTCTTAAACTTTTTTCAGTAGCTTAATCAACGTTATTATATTTTAATTGTGGATTTAAATGGTGGAAAAAAAGACTTTTACGGAAGCTATCCTTGTTCTGTCTGTGTTCTATATCTGTGAGTCTGTGAAAATCTTGTACAGGCACTTGTGAATTTGTTTCCCAGAGCGGTGTCATTATTATTCAATGGTCTGTTTGTGCAGAACAGTTTGTACCTTTTTCATACAAGATCAACAGCAGAAGGCTTTCTATACTTTGGGGAGCTGTCTGCAGCAGTTGAGGGAGGTTTAGAAGGAAAAGACTGAAGATGCTTTCACACAGTGAGCCACTTGAGAATTGCAACTAGGCTGTTGTATTTATTCCATCATCTGTCCTTTATTCATCTCTCTCTCTCTCTCTCTCTCTCTCCTATTTATTGTTCTACCCTGTTTTTCCTCTTTCCCTACCACTCATCTTTTTCTGTTTCATTTCTATCTGACATCCTATGAGCACAGATTACGGCAAAAGATATAAGTGTGTAATGTGTAATTTCCCTCTCTTTCACATAATAGAAAATCTTAGGAGTGCTCCGCTCGGCACTTCCACAAATGTCAGTGCTTCTCAGCCTTTGTCAAGTAGTCGCAGAGATACAAAATGTCAGCCTCTCTCCTCAGTCACAGCCTTTGTGAACTACTCACATCTGGAAATGTCAATGAGCAAACCACAATGGGAGGGAGCGGATTCTTGGAAGGCAGAACCCACAGCTAGCTCCATCCACTGTATAGATATACAGGACATTCTTGGTCGCCCAATAGAGAGAAACTCATCCACACTGCTGCTATAAACCTGTGACCCATATCAGTATCCATAAAAGGTAAAAGTCACACATAGATGTCTGATGAATTTGGCTACACTTATAGGAGAATGGATAAGATAAAGCATTTTGTAATTAATAATACGTCATTGTCAAATGTATTGGGATACTTGAATTACTGTGTAGAGATGATGAAGAAGACATTAGATTCATATCATCTAACTGATAGTGTTGGTGGTAATGTTTATTCAAATTGCAGCTGCATTTCATGTCAATACCCCATGCTGGTAGCTGCACACACCCCTCTATCTCTGGTGTACTGAAGGCACAAAAACTTTGCATCGTGCCTTCTGCTCCATTCACCACCTGCCATTACCAGAAACTTTTAAAATGTTTAGTCAGTTAACCTTGTGAGGAAAATATTCAGCCCACTTCTGTCTGCATCTCTGATTCAAGTTAAAAATATCACATTACCGGAGTCCTATCATCTGATTATGTGTATGACATTGCACATCAATCAGCACTGACATTTTAACATCATCAGTGTAAATGTGCCATGGTGAGTTCAATAGCTAATTTGCACCTGTAGTCCTGAGTCAGCAAAAATTGACAAATGGATGAAACACTTTGTATATGTTGCATCAAAATAAGAAAACAAAAATTATAAAATATATCAATCTTAAACTATCAATACAATCCGACGGATGTAAAACACTCATACAGTACATGTCAAAGGAGATTTTAACCATATTTAAAGTTTGATTTTAAAAATGTTGTAAAATGTTAAAGCAAAGCCAAAGCTCTTCCCAATATTTGAATACAATGTCAACATTATGCATATTCACTATGTTGTTGTATGTTGACAGTATAGATCTATAATTCAGGCCGGCAAAAATTACTTATACTGTAGTTACGTTTACGCCATATTGTGGCTGTTGTAATCATGACAACGGGTAGTGGTGTTGTTCAGATGATGTCAATATAAGGTGACTTTCTATCAGGAGGTGGTAGTTGGTGATGGCTAGACAGTTAAAACTGTTTCCCTCCCACTTCCTGTGAGGATCGGGTGTGTTTTCTCCCACAAGGAGTGTATTTCACAGGTATTTTACACTGTGAATCACCACAGCTAAGGTGTCTGAGGTATCTTTTTTCTTTCCCTAACCAAGTGGTTTTTGTGCCTAAACATAAGTAGATCTAACCCTAACCAAGTGGTTTTGTGATTAACCCTAACTATACCTTTACCACTATGTTGTCACACCATAAAACATAATTATATCATAAAATGGTCCAGTGAGTCGTTCATCTGGTCCCCATCCATCCTCTAAAGGGCATTGAAAACACAAATCATGTTGTATTCAGATTAATTGGAAATAGATACTCTGTCATTTTGGTATGAGGATGTGTTGAATTTTCAGTGTCAGTGCAGGAAGGTGTTACTGTTCGAGTCTGCCACATTACAAGTGTTTTAGTTGCCTATCCCCAATCATACCTCAATTATTGTTTATTAGCCATAATCACAATCTTTCTCTAAATGTAACCATATGTTAAACGTACGGTAGTTGCCATGTATAGATATGGTGTCAATAAATGATTTAAATAACATCATCATTGAACGTGATCCAGAGTTGTATATCGTTTGTTTGTAGCCTTTATAGCTTGGGAAGCATTTTTTCATAAGTTGCAAAAGCTGTTAAGACAGATGGACCATTAATTTGAGGGTTCCACTGAAGGATTGGATCGTTCTTTCCACTGGCGTACCTTTTCATTTAGATTAGGTTTCCCTTCAAATCAGCCCATATGGAACACACTATAATAGTTAACATATAGGCCCTTAGCCTTTGGCATTTTATTGCTGGTAAATTCCTAAATCAAAAATACAATTTGTATCAGAGAATACTTGGAGTCCATTATGTCACATTGTTGGAATTGGAGTCAATATTGAAGCTACTGGAGTCAACAATGTGCAGTCACGGTGTGAGCCAGGTGTTTAGAGGACAATCAGAGAGCACAGCATTATTCTGCCTTACTGTTCACCCTCCTCCATATCAACAGTTAGCTAATTCCCCGTGTGCTGAGGTGGGCATTCAGTCACACCGAGGGGGCGGATCTTCCTCGTCAGTCTGCAAGAAGATACAGTTTGCTAATAGCACAGGGAGTAAATCTTATTATTTCTCTCCCTTCTATCTCTCCCTCTGTGGATCTATTTGCTTAACAATGATAACATTCCCTGCAGCTTAACTCGCCTGGGTTGGACCAATACTCCGAACAGCATGTTTGCTCCCTCTCTTTTTAATGAGTAGCTTTGGTTTTGAACCTAGCTGAGGCGTATTGATTTTCTGTGCTCAGGCAAGTGTGTGATATTATCTCGAGTAAAGGGGGAAAATGAGGGAGATGAGGGGTCGGGTGCGCATTCCTCCTCAGGCGATTTTCTCCCGGTGCACCAGCATGGTGCCCCCTGACCCCACCATTGTGATGTAATCCTAGTCCGTTTAAGGGATCAGCCGGAGCTCCAAAGAGATATGAAGGAGTCTCAACGGACTCATTGATTTAACAAAGGAGGAAACATCAGCCAATGATTGCACATGTACACAAACACAACCTTCCCTCTCTGACCATGATTCAGATTAATTAAGGTATAGAGTTCATGATGGCTCCGATGCAGAGCTGTCTATAAAGTCTGTCAGCTGTAATGGGATCAATAGTGGATCTTTAATGTCCTAAATAGAGGTTCTTCAGGTCACAGGAGTCTTGGATCTCACATACCCCCTCTTTCCCTCCCTTATTTATCCATCCTTCTTCCTTTTCTAGTGTTTTCACCATTATTTTCTCCACTGTACTGCAGATGGTTTGACCAACCGATTCTGAATTTAAGCTGCCAGAAGCCAATTGTTTCTGCCAATTCCCTTGCTGAACAGAGAATTACTGTTTCCAGAAACTGTCAATAAGCTGTTGAGTGCAGTCTAACCCAAAATACGCACTAAAAGCAAGATGTCAGTGGTATATAAGCACCATCACTTCAGTCCAACTAACCTCTATTATAACCATCACTGTCCTTAGAACCAGCTGACCTGTCTCTACCACTACCCCTGAGACAGCAGCTGCAACTGTCCACTCTATCCTGACTAATATCAGACATACAATGGACAAAGTAAGTTGTCAAGTAGGCTCCATGAGGAGTATACAGGATTTATTTGTTAATGGTGCATTGTGAAACGAACAAAGTATCTGTTGAATGTGCTCACTAAAACTCATTGTGTTTGAACCTGCATTGTTTATATCCATGTTAACTTACAGTACTTAAAGCTTACAGTTGTTCTTCCCTACCTTTGCTGGTGTGTTGCCGTGTTTCACATGAGTACAAGCAAAACAGGGCTCCAATCCCAAGAATATTGCTTCATAACCTAGCAGATAGTCCAGGGTCTGAAAGGTCAAGCTCATGCAAAAATGACCTAACCCTTACATACTGTTCAGGGTCAGCTTTGACCCATTTTTACATTTGAGAGCTGTAAAAACAACCTATACACATTTATTTTAGCTGGACTTTTCCCAAATATACCAACAATGGAAATAAAATGCATCTTTGTTTTTTTGTTTGTTTGTTTGTGCTACTGATACATATTTTTAGATATGCAAATGTTCAAAAGACTATCACCCATTCATTCATTCTCATCCCTCTCTCCCTCCCCACTTCTCCTGCTCTTCTATTAGCTGATATGGGGCGTTGCTCTTTGTTAAGAAATCACATTCTGCCACCGTTTCTATCAGCTTATCATGTCTTACCTGCCAAACTTTAAATCTGTTCTTCTCTCTGTCGCTGTCAACTATCATTTCTTCTCCACCCCATTCACCTCCTCTTTATCACATCAGCGCCAGGTCCGAGATCAACCACAATCCCACTCCTCTTCCCATCATCCAGATCTCCACCCCATTCACCTCCACTTTATCATGTCAGTGCCAAGGTCTGAGATCACCATGAAGCCATTCCTTTTATCATCCAGATCTCAACATTCCCTTATTCATCACCACCAGCAGCGTCTGGACTCCATCAGGGGTACTAAACTATTCTACTCTTGCCTTCCCTTCCCCCTTATAATATGATGACATCACTACAGGGTCTAATTGCAAAAGGCTTTTCATATTTTCATCTTATTATGCATGTTCAATAAAATTCTTTCCTGATTGAAATGCCCATAGTGGTTTCACTAGAAAGCATATAGTACAACTGGCTCTTTATCACTATCTATAGAAAAAGACAACCTACTGTATTTTCTACCTACAGACAGTAGGAGATGTGTGTTATTTAAATGGCTGCTTTAGTAGTGCTTCACTAAGCACACTAGGCACATATGACATATACCATGACAGCACATCTGTTTCATTAGATCCGTTCCACACAGAGGTGTTAGATGTCTAAATTGTAAATATATTATATAGGGAAACTCAATCAATCAATGGACCACATTGAATGCCAATTGTCTTTATAATATTTATAATAATCTCACTATGTAAATCAAAGGACCATCACACACATCTCAGGAACTTCGGAATATTGCACATTTATATATTGCAGATTTACTTACACAGAGATTGTTCACTATATATTTTATTTGATCACTTTCACCCTTATGCTGCTACTTTTTTCCCACTGTACTGCTGTATCAATTTGAATTTCTCCCAAGGGGGATCTATAAAGATACATTTTATCTTAAAAATACCTCATAAAACAATAAAATAACATAAAGCCACCTAGCTGGAGACTAGTTTCACAAAATGCATAACATTTTAACATTTACTGTATATGGTTTCTGGCCATATGACAGCTGTAAGTCCAATATTCTCCCAGAGAAATAAATTCATTTTTAACTAATAAATATTCAACTATATTCACAAACTAGTCACTAACTTTGTGTGACTACTGTGGGTTTATCAGAGCGTTTTCACTGGAAACAGTGGTACTGATAAGAGCAGTGACACTCAACAATAACGGTGCAGTTTGTGGGCTGTAAAACAAAATAAATTAACTGAAAGAAACTGAACAGCTCTATACATCTGAAAGGAATTGCATGACACCTTTCACATTATACAGTATATAGTCATTAAATTCATTGTTAATAGAAAAATATTGATTGACTGCTTTAAGGCATCATAAATTCAGATTCGGCTTCAGAAACCCATCACTGTCCATCAGAAAGAAATGAAGGTGAGCCTTTGATGTGCCTTATAAATAACTAAAGGAGTCAGTGTGATCACAATGTTCTGTATCACCACATCTATTTTACAGATGATTTGAAAAGAGCGAAATGGAAAAGTGAACTCTCTTACCTATATATGCCCGCTATAAATCTCTCTAATATCCCTATGGTTGAGCTGTAAGAGAAAATTGTACGTGGAAGGAGAAAAAGTGGGAGAAGCCAGCTCCCTATACACCACTAAAAAGGAAGTCCCTTCCTTTTATCATCCAGGGAATTATTCAACACACATTTATCATCATGTTCTTGATTCATTTTCCTGTGAATTGTGGCCAAGACCTATTTATTATTAGAAATATTTTGAAAGTAGGAAGGAGGAAAATTTAACCTGGGCATTTTCATATGAAGATATGCAACATGACTTTTCATTTTCTTCTTCCGAAATTGTAGATAGAAATGGGTGGAGGGGTACACAACATGTTTTACAGATAATGAGAAAACAAAAAGAGGAGCAAATCAAATATACAGAAATTCTATTTTCTGTGGGGAGAAAACAGTGCTGTCAAGTGTGCGCTGAATTATAATGTCAAGAAAAGATCATTCAGGCGGTGGGAGATCCCGGCGCCTAGTGCTGATAACAGAGAAATGAACGCCTGGCTTTTAAACAAATCTCCTTGCAGCTGCATCGTCCATCTAGAGCTGCTCTCGGGGTCACACTGCAACTGTGTACAATAGGAGTGTGTATGTGTGAGTTGTGTGTGTATGCACGACTAGAACTGAGACATTTAGCTGGCACTCAGCCTCTTTCAGACATGTGCTTCATTTGAGCAATCGTGTTGGCAATTTCACATGCTGGTCTCATTTTTTGAATAAGCAAACCATCCAACTAGGGTATAAGGTCCAATAGCATTTTATGTTTTTAACATAAAACACATATGATCAACTAAACTGAATGCAGTTACATTAGCATAAAGGCCTGGCTATACATTTATCATTGAATTCTGTCAAAGCTTGAGTCAAATCAAGTTTCTTGCACTGTTTCCATTCAATCTCAATCAATCAATCTTTATTGATATAGCACCAAATCACAACAAATGTCATCTCAAGGCACCTTACACAAAGAGCACATCTAGACTGTACTCTTTTGGACCATACTCACGTGGAATACTTTGTGATTTTGAGTGAAATTCACATACATAGTGTGTCAGTGAACTTTACCATCTTCAATGTACAGCATGTTAGCATGCTAACATTACAAAGTGCAGTACAAAGTTTTGATACAAATTTCCTGGCAACCAATCTAAAACAGGTATGTCCAAACTACTCCATAAAGGGCCGTGTGCTTGCAGGTTTTTGTTCCAACCAATCAAGAGCACATGATTCGACCAATCAACTCTCTTATTATATTTTCTGGGTCAGTTATATATAGTATTATGTCATCAGCAAAAAGAGACATTTTATGCTCGTCATTATTAATCTTCAAACCCTTAATGTTTGAGTTGGCTCGTACACATGATGCCTATGGTTCAAACACCACTGCAAAAAGCAAAGGTGATAATGGACATTCTTGTCTTGTACCTCTGGTTAAAGAGAAGTAGGCAACCAATCAACTGTCTAAAGACTGAGATCAGTTGATTAAATGAGTCGAGCCTGCTGTGCTCCTGCTTGGTTGGAATGAAAACCTGCATCCACATGGTCCTTTAGGGAATAGTTTGGACATCCCAGATCTCACAACTAAGGATCTATCTTCTAGGGACCATGAGTGTCTGTACCAAATCTGTGCAAGTCCTTAAATGGTGGAGATATTTCACTGTGTAAGTAATACATAATAAATACATTTGACCTGCTATTGGCAGCCAATGAAAAGTCAGGGGGTCACTGAAGTCAGTAGAATTTGTTCACTGGGCACCATGCAAGTCTGTGTCAGTCTATGTAGTGATAGGCTGACCAGTGTTGCTA
This sequence comes from Scomber scombrus, assembly GCF_963691925.1. NCBI lineage: Eukaryota > Metazoa > Chordata > Actinopteri > Scombriformes > Scombridae > Scomber > Scomber scombrus. Next base: position 2,073,989 of record NC_084976.1, read on the forward strand.
TGTAGAGCAACTAAGAAAGGAATTGGAATGTATTCTTTTATCTAAGTATGCTGCTTGAGAAACTGTCAGACTGTATAAAATATGCAGCAGAAAACTATGTATATTCTCCATCATATTCATAAATGATGAAACTGATGACAAAATCTTTTAGGGGATCAAGTTGTGATATTGTTCCTCGTGTCTCATGACTGTCATCAATTAAACCTTCGACTAAAAGGCTAAAATCCATCACTGATGCAGCCTGTGTGAGAACAAACAATAATCTTTTTCCTTCATATAATTATTTTCCAACTCACTGCTGTTCTCCATCAGTGCCACCACTCCCTCTTGCATACCAGAGTCCAAATATCACAAACAGTCGTTTTATCCGTATCCGTTTTGAATGAAGCCATTACAGAAAATTTACACGACAGGAAGCCCAAAATCCATCAATGTTCCAGCTTCCAGTCTGAAAGGCGCTTTATTTCGGGCAAATTACACCGAGCAAGAAAGATGGAAGTCAGTGTTTTGCTCAAGACGAAATTGAAAGCACTTGTGTCTATTGAACCAGAAATCTTATCAGTTATCAGACAGTCTTTCTAAACCCTGACACCTCTCTATGTGTGTCTGCCATGTGCACATATTGTGTTTTTGTTTCTCCCTCCGTGCTCTACACATATTCTCTAAGTGCCTCCAAACTGAAAGCATCATGTTTCAGTGCACCTTCCATGTAGCGAGCAGCCCTCTGTGCTCCTCAGACGCCTCACCTCTATTGTCTCGACTTCCCGTGTAATGAAATCATGCTGCAGTCTCAAGGTCACAGACAGGTCAGCTTCATGGAATTTTCAGATTCTCTATCAAAAAGGCGGAGCGCCGGGCTGATTCGCTTCGTCTCCCGGATCCCAACCCGGATCTCTGGGAAGACAAAGCTAATGGCTGATGGATGGATGATGGATGCGGTGGAACAATCCACCTCGTCCCTGTAATGAACTTGTTCCATTTGATCCGCCGCATGGAACCGAGCGGGAGGGCAAAACTTAACCCTTTCCTCACCACAGCTAATGAAGCCTGAGAGCTGAGTTAATGTATCAATCAACACTATCTTTATCTATAGAACCACCGGCCTTTACCTGTGTCCATGGTCTTTACTACAATTCGAGAAAACAAAGTACATAACAATTACTACACAAAGAAATGTTAGAAGAGAATTTGATTTAAAATGTACCTCAACCTTGTTAAACTGTATGATGTTATTCATAATTTACATACAACATATATCAGAAGTCTTTTATCCCTTATGCCATACAGGCACTGAATGTAAAATGAATGCACTATGAACTCATGTATTGTTTACATTTATTTTGAAGACACCTTTTAACAGGTTTTGACCTATTAGAATGGTTGCTGCTATTTCCTGCTCCTTTGCACAATTGTCAGTTGTTGTATGTTTTTTATGTTGTGTAGTGTTGGTGTATGTTTTTAATGTTTTCATGATATGATGTGTACTGTTTTTTTATTGGAAGAAGCCAAGGACATATTTCCACTAAAGTGGACAATAAAGTCAATTCATCTCAATTTTTCCCTGTTCTTTATTTTTCATATAATCATATTTATAAATCCTACCATACTGATGTAAAGTAACTTTTTAAATATTTAATATTTATCTCAGCACTCATATCTTTGTACTATTTGTAGCCTGTGTATAGTTCATAAAAATGGTTTCACCTGTATATACATACAGTTTCTCATCAAAGTTTCACTATAATGGCTTCAAAATTGTGAGATGAACAGTCTGGGATCATGAGCAGTTATCCCAACTCCTGAGTCCCATCCTGCTTGTCCTGAAAATTAGACTGAACCCAACATTTACTGAGATAGTGTAGTGTCATATGTTTATAAAGAGGGCAGTTGTTACACACTGATTCCAGGTTTATACGGTGGGATTGTTTGTATTAAAGCAGCCTTCATGGATAGATCCTGAACTCCATCAGAGCTGTCAGTACATTTTTTTTTTTATTTTTAAGTACCTGAAAGTCCAACATAAGCCTCAAACCCCATACCCACTTGATTCCCCCCCAAATATCTGACTGAAGATTTCAACCTTGATATCAAGAGAGATAATGAAAAAGAGAGATGAGAGAGAGACAGTGAGTGCTTACCACCAACTTTCTGAAGACACTAATAATTTCATTTTAACTGTGTGGCACTGTGTGACTTTTATGACTTTTGCAATGAGGCTCATTCGCATAGAAATGGGCCAATTTTGCACCAAATGTATGCATATTATATCAGCAAAAGTCACAATCCGCAATCCTTTTGTGAATAATGCCCATGAATGTAATGTACTGGAAGCTACACCCACTGCGGCCATATGACCCTAAACTCCCCTGTCCCAAATTCACCTACTCTCATTTGGTCGCCCTAAACGTAGCTATTCCATATTTTGATGTTTTGATGAAGACTGGGTTGGTATATAGACATTCCTTGTGTATATTTCTGAAGATCGTTGTGTTGTTATTTTGTGTAAGTGTATCGAGAGCCACTAAATTCAGTCACATTCCTTTTGTGCGTAAAGGTTCATTTAAGATTATGATGCTCTCGGATTTTTGATTTACTTTTCAAATTTAACAAAATAATAATTTTAATTTTAATTCAAATGTAATTAATCTGTTTTATTTCAATTTTTTTCTCAATAAATGAAGGAATTCATTTAAATGATGTCCTCCAAGCCAGCATGTTCATGTGGGCCACATAAGGGTCATAAGGGCAATATGGGTCCCACGTGGGTTTGATCGCAGTTTCTATGGTGGCCCCACCTGTGTTTACCCATATAGTCAAGTGGGTTCTGACTGAGTTTCAGGTGGGGCCCAATTGGGTGAGTTACACATGTGGGGCCCATGTTTATGAAACAATATGGGGCCCATACAATTTGCCCTGTTTATGCCCATGCCCGCTTAGCCCACCTACATCCCTTGTGATGCTCATACAGTTGACCCACATGGGCTTCACATGTGGGGCCCAAATTACCGAAACCATCTGGGACCTGCAACATTTGACTCGTTGAAGCCCATGCCCACTCAAAACCCTTGCAGCCCACATTTAACCCATGTGGGGCCCACATGGACATGCTGACCTCCATGGAAGTGCATTCATATAGTTAACATCAAATCACACAATAATATCTCAATAGTGTCCAATCGCCATAGAAACCTTTCCTTTCATGCACTTGTGTCTGCCAGGCAATGCTAAACATAATTAAATGTTCATTTGATTGGTGCTTTCCTCAGAGTACAGCTTCTAAGGAGGTTGCAGAGCAGCAGGCTGTGTGAACAGCTCCTCTGTGGCTGCACATAATAGAATCATCTACAGGTGATTTGTTTCAGTCCTGAGGCCATGCCATTATTCACCGTTACCACCATGATCACTGCCCTCTCTCATTCACTCTGTCGTTTCTTTTTTCTCTTTTTTCCCCCTCGTTTTCCCCCCCCTTTCACTCCTTTGGGGTTTGGTGGGTGGTGGTTTCAGTGTGTGTGTGTGTGGCAAGAGATAAAAGGCAGGCATGTCTGCAGGTATGAGCCATGGGATCCATTATGGACGACTAATACATTAAGAGACATTTCAAACTGAATCACGGCAGGTGGAGAGCAGTTCTTCCTCTGGGCAGGCTGAGGCATCTGTTATGACAAGCAAACCAAATCTCAGCTTTCCCTGGATGAATTAGGAGTCACCTCCAGTCACACACACACACACACACACACACACACACACACACACACACACACACACACACACACACACACACACACACACACACACACACACACACACACACACACACACACATCGCCACCGTCTTCTCCATCTCTGACACTTCCCTCCCTGCTGGTTCCTCCTCCCCTGACACCTCCATCCCTTTACACCCCCTTCCCTATTCCCACCATCCACCTCCTCTCTGCTGCTGTCACCTTCCATCTTTCATCTTCCATTCACATCTCTAAAACACTGCTACCAAAGAGAAGAAAAAGGGAAAAGTTGAGGAGAGCGGAGAGGATATTGTATGTACGTATGTGTATGTGCAAAAAAAAAGAGAGTAAAGAGTAAAATTGTTGATGTGAGAGCGCCTGGGGCAGAAATGTTGAGATAATGGTTTCATTTGGGAGAGATCGTGATGAGCCCCTTGAAGGGAAAATCCCCCCGGATGGGTGGATGAGATACTTCTCTCTTTTCATCTTTCTGCCGCCGGATCACGCTGTCCTTAAAGCCATGGGAACATTGGACCCTCTGCCTTTAACTAACCCTGACAATCACAGCTACGGTGAGAGAGAAGTTGTCACACAGCCTCTTGCCTGCAGGCTCCTTTAAAACATAAAAGACACTCACACAGACGCACAGTCAGGCTCACATATAAAAGCACACAAAAGGCATAAAAGCCCCCTGAAAAAAAGGCCATGAGGAATAAAAATTCAATGAGCAATCAAAGGTAATATTTCTATGTAAAGCCAAAGCATTAAAAGTGTTCAAGTCCAAGTCGGCTTCATGTTGAAACAGTGAGAGGAAACATGGGCTTTTCTATTAGCTGTTCCTGACTGAATATCCAAAAAGGCTGGAAAATAAGCGGCGACAGAAACACTTTATAAATATTCATAAAGGCTTTTAAAAGCGGGTAATCATTTTCCCTTTTATGCATAATGTAGCTTATTTATTTCAAACATTACCATGCATTTGGAGGAAATTGTTCCCCCGTTTGAGGGAACTTGTATTTCTGGCTGCAGTTAGCTGGGACACAGAGCCAGCTGCTGCACAACTGGGGAATATGTGCGTTGCTCAGGATCTGAGCAACGAGCGGCGTGTGTGTGTGTGTGGGTGTGTGTGTGTGTGTGTCTATGCTGTGTACCACATGTTTTGCTGTTTGCAGTTGTTTATTTCTAGGAGCTGATGATGATGATGATGGTAGTGCTGGTGGTATAGGGAGTATTTACTAGTGATATTATAGTGCTAATTCAGTGGGACAGTGTTGGCCTGATACATAACTATCACAAAAACTGAAAATGGGGTTAATGTTTACCTCAGTGTCACACTCATGATAGATAAATGGTTAATGGACTGCATTTATATAGCACCTTTCTAGTCTAATTGACCACTCAAAGTACTTTACACTACATGCACACATTCATCCATTTACACACATTCATACACTGATGGCAGAGGCTGCCATGCAAGGTGCCAACCTGCTCATCAGGAGCGGTACAGCAATTCCTATCCAAAGTGCCCTACAGTGTTGGGAAGCACGCATTCACACAAACACACACACACACACACACACACACACACACACACACACACACACACACACACACACACACACACACACACACACACACACACACACACACACACACACACACACACACACACACACTCAGGCACAGCCTTTGGGAGCAATTTGGGGTTCACTATCATGTCCAAGAACACATTGGCATGTTGCAGGAGCTGGGTATCACACGAAATTTTGGAAAAAAACCCAAAGCAGCATTTAAACCATTACTGAAGCTCACACTCTCCCTTCAAATACACACAATTCAATTATTTTAGATAGATAGTTTAGATAGCTCTTTTCCATAATTGTGCAAAAACAAAAAGAAAACAGGTGGGAAATGCAACCATTATCTTTCTACCCATACTTTGCAAAAGTTGTTCTTATTTGGATTCAATTAAAATCAAAACAAATCTTATTGGAGCTAGCCAAATAGAGTTTTTTTGGATATTAAAAAAGCCTTTTGCTATATTGTTTTTGATATGTTTGTTGATGTTTGCATATTCTATGTATGTTTGTGGTCATCTGTCAGTGTTGGTAATCTTCTGTACCGCTTTGGCAATATAAATATCTAATCTGTCATGCCAATACAGCTTATTTAAATTGAACTGAATTGAATTGAATTGAGTTGGCCATCGTTTCTACTGTAGCAGTGTTAGGTGAGTGTATACAAAAGACTGCTACCATGCTGGAGACAGAATAATGGCTCAGTCTAAATTCTGCTGAAATGGTTTGTATCTGTGTCAGTTATATGAATGAAATTATGGTCATTCAATGTGATATGTGATAATGTGAACCATACCAACCACTTACACTTTTAACATTAGAGTTGAGGTTAAAATATAGTTTTAAGTGTATTTATGGTGACTGCCTCATTATTTTCCTACATTCTATGTCCATAACCTTCTAGACACCACCAGAAACATTTATTTAATTTTGTTGGCTTAAAAATGATGAGTGGAAAAATGTCTTTGTCATTTGAGTAGAATTAGTATCTTGCAGTTGTAAAATGTAGTCTTTGAAACTCCTTTTTTTAATTGAAAAAAAACAAAACAATGGAGTACACAATCAGGTAAACACCATATCACTCATACAGTCTTTAAAGCTCAGAAATCAGTTACACATACGAGGAAATGAAAAATATGACATAATAAAGTACAAATGAAAATGAAAAGAACATAATATGATTCAAATAAATAAGGTTTCGCAATGGTTTAGTCATTTATTGCTTTTTTAAAATTGTGATTTTAATAAAGAGTTCAGTTCTAGGAGGAAAGGTGCAATGTATAGGTGCTGTTTTAGAAAATGTCTGTTTATGAATAAAAAATGTGGCATAAAGAATGATCAAATGAATCAGATATTCTGCAGCATTATTCTCTGAGTTATCATAGTAGCAAATTATATCTTTGAGGTTAAAAGCGTATGCTTTAAAACCCACAAATGCTTCAAAAAATATGGAGGGCATGACATCATCCAGTAGTAGCCAAATTACACCACCACAGAGGTCCAAGTGTGTAACAGAAGCAGATTGTTGATATGAATGTCACCATCTGTATCTCCTTTCAGTTTTATTGCATGTCCAACCAGCTTTCTCCACCCAATGCATCAATAATCTACAATAAACATATTAAGCTACACCTGTCTAATGGGAGATGAGCACAGAGCTGTGGTGACCCCCCCCCCCCACAGTGAAACAGTCTTGATGACATGATGATCCTCCCACACGATGCGGTTCAGCAGTGAGACTGAGCATGGCACAGATCCAGGGACAGCTCTGCCTCCCACATGAGCCACCAACAACACCTGCAGGGGTCCAAACGCAGCATTCCCACACACACTCTACACTAACACCACCACTGCTTTCCATTATACCCCCGCACGGGCCCACCACTCTCTTACCGCCTCCGCTTCCATTCACACATACAGTACATACACACATGCCGCAGTATGTGTGTGTGTGTGTGTGTGCAGAAACACACACACTTTTTTCTTAATAGCCAAATTAACACTTGCATCACACACACATACACAGACACACACCCTTCCCGAATGGAGCATGTGCGAAGCTGCAGCGACACATAGCTGGGTGTAAACATTGTATTGCTGGAGGTGGGAATATGGTGGGAATATTTCTCACTTTTCTCTGTGAGATTTAGACGCCTCAAATTGCTGAGTGTGAGGAGAATGTAGCGTGAATATCTACAGGTAGAGTAATCAGAGCTGGTGAAGCCTGCAGGCATTGTGCTGGTGCTCCTTGTGGGAGCAGGTACAGGCGGGGAGGGGGGCGGGATTACCGGGTGAGAGAAGGGGAAGCAGTTCAACAATGGAGTGATAGGGAGCATAGGGACAGGGCCACCGGCTGAATAGAGGCCCCATACAAAGGAAGCAGCCAGCAGCATGCAACCCTTCTCCATAATCCACTCTCACAGCAAAACAGAGCTTCCAACATATCTCAGCGTCTTTTCTCCTCCAAACCTGAGTTACCAAAACCAGATGCACTGATCATAATGTGTGACAACATTTTGACACATAGGAAGACTAACCCCTAACCCCTGAACCCCTAAGAAAATTTCCCAATGATCACTCACTACCCATCAGCTGACCCTATCGTCAAATATGAAATCTGACTTTTTTTTTGCAGTGTTAACTTTCTTTCAGACTTGTTTCCATCCAGGACTGGAAGAAAAGACAGCTCCCCCCATCCCTGTATATACCCACCATAAGATCGGTACTGCATCCCACTCCTCCATTCATCCAACTGGGACCCTGATTCTGACCTCATTACCCTACACCCTCATCCCTTCATCCCTAACCCTTCAACCCTCAACCCTCATCCTTTCATCCCTAACCCAACATCCCTTCATCCCTAACCCTTTGACCCTACACCCTCATCCCTTCATCCCTAACCATTCAACCCTCATCCCTTCATCCCCAACCCAACATCCCTTTATCCCTAACCCTTTGACCCTCAACCCTCATCCCTTCATCCCTAACCCTTTGACCCTACACCCTCATCCCTTTATCCCTAACCATTCAACCCTCATCCCTTCATCCCCAACCCAACATCCCTTTATCCCTAACCCGTTGACCCTACACCCTCATCTCTTCATCCCTAACCCTTCAACCCTCTACCCCTTATCCCTTTATCCCTAACCCTTTGACCCTTTACCCTCATCCTTTCATCCCTTCATCCATCCACCACTAACCCTTCTACATCTGTCGTAATAAATCTTTAAACTCATATCTGAGTTGTTGAGGTGTTTGTTAGTGAATTAGTATATCAGGTTGAAATACACCGGAATTACCCTTTTAAGTTTGGTTAGGTTTAGGCATGAAAACAATAATCTATGGAACTATCATGTTTGGGTGACTACAGGTTCTTTAGGGTTAGGGCACCTTTATTGTAATGGTTACAATAACAACCAGGTGGTTAAGGTCAAGGAAGGATCTCAGTCAGGGTTAAAAGAAGCCAATATTGATTGTCTGTAGACAATCGGAGGTGAATAGTGATTACTTGTGCTACAGTCTAATGTTGGTATTGACCCATCCATCCAAAAGACATTCTGCAAGGAAGAGATCTGTAGTTGGTGTCTATGACAGTCAAAGGTCAAACACATTACATTAGTCAAGAGGACTCACTGAAGATTTGCAGTAGAGATTCATGCTCCCCAGAACATGAGCCCTTGTCCTTTTTTTAATTGTTTTAACTTTCTTCTAGCTAACCCTGTGCACTAAGGCCCCATTTGAACCTGGTATTACCATGGTGATCTGTATCTGGATACATTATCTGGATAATGACATCCAATCAATGGGACCTTGCATTTACACCTGGTATTAAGACATGTTCTCACATTCTCTTATCAACAAACATATTACGTCCCAGGGAAATGAAACTGCTGCTACAAGAGAACGTCATTCACATTTAGCTACTACTACTACTACTACTACTACTACTTGTAGCTTTTATGGTGCTTGCTTTAGCTGGCAGGAAGTAGTAGGTGATCTTTCAACTTACTGGGATGCAAGCCTGATTGTGATTGGAAGCCCAACGCATTCTGATCACAATGCATTCTGAGTGAAATTACACCTGCATTAACATGTTTTTCTTTATCCAGATATTATATCCAGATATAGATAACTTGTTAAAGCCAGGTTTAAATAGAGTACCTTTGCATAAAAGACACCTCATTCCTAATAAGTAGACTTCAGATTGCCTACATTGTTCCAAAGGGATGGACCCTTTTGATTTAAATCTAATTATATTTCCTCTTGCCCAACATGTCTATTTTCAGCCTTGATCAATGCTCAGTACTAAATATAGCTATTTTTCTGTCCAACACTTTTGGATTGTAAGATGCAATAAACACTAAAGCCAACAATATTTTTATCTTGTTGGAAAAAAAACATCAAAAAGCATTGAGAAATAAAGTGTGTTCTTCTTGTCACAATCCAATATTATCCATGTGTCTTGGTCTATCATTAGTCACTAATCAATCGGTGCTTAAAATCTCATTAAATGAAATTTGTTGGTATTCAATTAAACATGAAAGAATGAAAATGATTTTCTTTTTAATTCCTTTTGGTGCTGTGTTCTTTGACCTAATCACAAGGTGCAGACAGAAAGAGAGCACGCAAGCTTTTTAGTGACAAAGACCTCCCAGGAGGGCTGTCTAAGACATATGTAGGACAGAGGAAAGATTATAAATAGAGGAGGTAAAAATAATCGACATAAGAGTTTGTGACACAACGTAGACAAGACCGCCACTCTTTGTTCTTGTTGAGTCAAACAGTCCCTTCAGCAGAGGAACACGCGTGTGCTTTTCCTTTTTGACAGAATACAACAGAGGGAAGGAGAAGAAAACAAAAGAGCATGTGGTGAGGAGGGAGGAGGAGGGGAGTGATGAAGGTTGAGTGAAGAATGTAATTGTCTTCAATACTTAATATCCAAGAAAAACATGCTCGTCTAAGTGATTTTCACCACTGGGGGTTTGTGGAACACTGAGGTTTCAGGCTGGTACGCGCTCGTCTCCTCTCTGCTCAGTACATCAGATATGGGTTACACACACACACAGATTCACGCAGAGGCACAACAGAAAACAGTTGGTCATGGTTTAGTTATGAAATGCGCCCAAAGAAAAACACACACCGTGGCTTTGTTTATGCACTTTCTAGAAATCTTTCGCCGAACACAAACAGAAGAGTTACACAGAGTGCATCAGTCTGGAGTGAAAAACAAAAATGACTGTAGGGCAGTTTTGGTCATTAAAAGAAGCACTTCCTATGTGGAGCCTAGTTCTTGTGAGTGTCCAAGCTGATACCAGAATGAGAGGCAGCTATTGTGTGTTAGCAAGGTGTCTTTTCATGTTTTTTTAATGTTTGTTATAAAATCTATTTTTATCTTACAACTTTAAAATTTCAGTTCAATTTACTCCAAAATCTCTCTGAACAGTTCTCTGACTACCAAGCTGCTAAAATATAGATGATGGAAGAGGAGAGCTGATTAATGTTAATACACTCATCTAGGTTGGCTTCACTTATTCCTGTGCACTCATGCGCTTGTCAATCATCAGCAAATGCAGTATGTATGTGTTGTACACAGATTTTTGCTTCTCAGGTTACAGGCAGGGCGCTATCACCCCATGATTTGTGGAGGTTTACCGGGGCCACAAGCAGATCTACTCAGTCTCCTTTTACATGATTTAATGGAGATAAATAAATGTATAAATGTTTTATGTGTCTGTATATTGCAATATAATGTGCAATTATAATATTCCCTTTAAAAATAAGGGCGACTTGAATATCAATCCAAGATAAACCAGATGAGGCTGGGCCTGAGAGAGGAATATACTGGTGGGCTTTCCGGGGTTGGCCCCCCCCCCATCAGTTTCAGCTTGCATAGGAAACTGCCACTATATGGGCCCACCATGACATGCTGGACATGCTGGCTGCAAAATCTAGTGTGCTGAAAGGGAACATGAAACCTATATGCCATTGGTTTTAACCCCAAAATACTGGTATTGTACACTGTACTCTAAAATGAACAGTCCTTGGATAACAAAGATCCCAGAAAAAGTTGAATGTACTCTCTTTAACACAGCAAGTTGTGGGTTCAAACCACCAGAGCATTGTTGAAACTGATCCATCTTACCCTCATCAGCAGTAGCAGAGAGATCAATAAATAAGAGTATGAATTAATTAGTGAATTATTTGCAGATTTGCATTTAATCAATATATTATCCATCGTCTGTGTTTAAAGGAAAAAGTCACTGTGTGAATATGATGGTTTCTTAAAACTAGGTCACCTATGTAGTAGAAATGTGCAATTATTATAATGTTTTTAAATTGTACCCGATGACTAGAGAAAGCTGACAACCAGAATGCTTCACATGCAGTCTCTTTCAATCAGCTAGTGATGCAGGCGGTGAGTACAGAGACAAAGTTTCAGAGACCATGTTGGTGAGCAGCATTATATCTCTTTGCTGAGTCTTATTTTCATTTTTCCTCATCGAGCCTGGATATATGTACCAATGTGAAATGATTGTATAAAGAAATGAAACGCTGGAGTCAGTTCATTAAAAACTTAGAGAGCTGCAAACTTAGAAAGTCAAAAACATCTGAGTTTGCTGTCTGCTTTGTAATAATTGTGGATGAAGGGGTAAAAAAATACTGCAACCAAACACTGCCTCTTTTATCATTTTGGATGGTGAGGAACCAGGACCAGATTGTGCTAAAAGCTACAGCCACATTACAGGTAACACAGTCGCTGCTTCTCTGTTCTATATTCAGAGTTAAAGCCTGATATAATATTCTCTCAGAAAACAAAGTCAGGCTTATGAAAACACTGCAAAGTTTGTTGAAGTTCAAAGATTACAAAAATTTGGATGATGATGCATGTTGCCATTTACCGGCAAATGAGTGGGAAGCTCTAGGTACATGGAGGGAGGTTAAACATAGATTATTTTAGCACATACTATCCATATTGTAATAATACATTCATTGCTGGTTGAAAATCAGCAACGTTTCCCTTAACGTGTGGGGAAAACATGCCTTCCTTGTTTTGGTGGCTTCTGCACTCTGCTTGAGGGGCTGCAGAGAGGGAGGTAGCGCCATCAACAACATTAGGCAGTTATAATAATTCAGGAAGTAATTACAGGCTCAACCATTTTATTAACAATTCCACTTTCTTCCCTGTTCACCAGCCGGAGGAACTGCATGCATGGAAACAAACCATTAACAAGGCAAGCCAGCAAATAAAGTCGGCACTTCTGGGTGTTGATGGAGAAATATGGGATGATCTGTGTGTGTGCGTGTGCATGTGTGTCTCTGTGTGTGTGTGTGTGTGTGTGCGTGCGTGTGTGTCCATTCATTTCCATCTAATAAACAACATTCATATTTTAACTCCTGGCTAGTGTCATGGTATAATGGAGCTGATTAACTGCCGATATGAAGCCTAGGACTCTTTGAAATATATTTGGCAGTGATAATGTATTTGCAAGTCTTGTGTTAAAATTGTTAAGTTTAATCTGCAAGTTAAAAAAAATATAGTCAGTGATTGTATCTTAGTTGTACCTCAGCATGAAGGCTGTACTGGTGACTCTGACTTTAATCTGACATTGATATACAGTATATCACAATATAACACATTATATGTTGTATGCACAATCACATATTAAATAATCAAATTGATTTATAGTCATTTGCATTGGGCCATAATGTATGTTTAAGAAGGAAAATGTGATCATTGGATTAGATTATCAATCAAGTTCTCCGGTAGCAGTGTGACATTATTATTAAGATGTGTTCAGACAGAAAGAAAAGTTAATTTGGTACATAAAAGAAGAAAAAGTTGCAACAAAACTGTGGAAATCACGTGAATGCATTAATCTACTTCTTAAATGTACTGCATTACAATTGATTACATTTGTACTGAGAGAAACAGACCGTCTTGTCACCAGTCGCCCCATCCATCCAGCACACCTCCTGTATTGCACAGACTGCAGGTTAATAAGGTCTGAGGTCTAAATGAGGGTTCTGAACATGTCCTCCAATTAACTCCTTTTTCTCAACCTCATCCTCATACAATGGGCCACCCGAGAGATCTGTCACTATAATAACTACTCATCATCCTAATTACATCCACAGCTGCATAGACACATAGCCTCATGCATGTAAACTTTTTAGGGGGAAATAAACAGTTTGTTTGTTGAACCATCTATTGGTCTAACATCAGAGACAGTGCAATAATAACAGGGTGCAGTTGATCTATTGGTCATGAGGAAGGACCACTTCTTTCTTATGGTGTGTGTAAACTGTTGGTTACATTGTGAGCTAATACAATAGAGCTGTATTTAGATGCAGGCGTTTGGCAGGTAACACCTCCTCTGACCACTGCCAGCTTCAACTACTTGGTATTGCCGAGTGAAGACATTGACTCATGGGTATCTTCAGTTAATCACATGGTGATCACATCATTTATAGAATAGGCACAATGGAAATGAAATACATAGAACAGTGTAAGTGTCAGCTGGGGCCCTTCTGCATGGAGTCTGCGTGTTCTCCCTGTACCTGCATGGGTTCTCTGCAGGTACTACAGCTTCCTCACACAGACCAAAGATATGCAATTTAGGTTAATCAGTCACTCTAAATTGACCATTAGGGTGAATGGTTGTTTGTCTGCTATAAATTAACCCTGTGGTGACCTGTCCAGGGGGTGGGGGGGGGGGTTTGGGGGGTACACACCCTGGACAGGTACCCCCCCCCCCCCCACACCCCCCACCCCGCCCCTCCCAATGTTAGCTGGGGTTAGCTCCAGACGCCCCGCAGCCCTCTACACAATAAGTGGTTTGGAAAATGAATGAATAATTAGTGATAATGTACAGTAACTTTAATTCCAATGCTGAACGACAACACATTTCCCCAAAATATATAGAAAATATGAAATAATTAAAATACAACAATAAAAAACACTATTTGAAGTCTCCAACCAGTTCAGTAGATCCAAGTTAATTGTAATTGTAGTGATAAAATATATCAGTTTTACTCTCAAATAGTGAGTTCAAAGTGTATAGTGGTTTCCAGCTGTTCTATTTTGGATTGAGTTCAAGTTTGGCAGAGGAGCTATATTTACTACATTAGGCCAGGTAACTTAAAGAGGACTCTCATTTTTAGCCAGCACTGACCATCACTTCTGCTGCTTAACATGACACCCACAGTGCAGCTGCAGGTAATTAATGTTTATTGTGTAAGTAACTGGAGAACAGCCCAAAATGAAACTTTTGGCTGTTGTCTGATTGATGTGCTCTCTCAGTGAGCACAGAGTCTGCACCCCACCAAAAACTGTATGTGAGGGGAAAGAATAAAGCAGTGGTCAGGTCTGTTTTTGCATTCCAACAAAACAACAGACTGATGAGTCATTTCTACAGAAACAACATAAGGATTCAAAAGTATTCGGTTTTGATAAGTGTATCTAATACTCGATTCAAATGGAATAAAATGGACCCAACCCTACTTATTGCTCAGCATCATTGTTGGACCTCACTAATACTGTTGTGGCTGAATGGGAGAAGGTAGTGAAGAAGAGTGGAGGCTGTTAGATCAGTGGATTAATGCAAATCCCAAATAGTTTTGAAATTCCGTATCAAACTGAGATTTGGCCATTTGATAAGTTCACCAAAAAAAGTGTTACTTGTTGCTTTAAGCCTTTTAAAAGCTTAAAAAACTTGGAGCAATATCCCTCTACCTGACTCATCCCCAGCTGAATCCTTACCCTCCAGTGAGAGCACTGACTGTTATGTCTTTCCTTCCTGTCTCCACCTCTAACAGCTCCCTCTCATTACTGTGCTCGACTTTTTACTTGAGCTGTTATTTATGGGACACCGAATCAGTCACAATTTGTCTTTCCTCATTCGTCATATTAAACCAACGATGGATCACTCCTGTGGGCATTTTGCACCAGCCAGCAGGCAATGTCAGCTTTTTTATACAGATTAATACAGCAAATGAAGACAGGCGAGTTGTGAGCCTTTTAGCGTTCCACAGTTATTCACTATGTCACCAACTCGCAGCAATGCAGCAATACCACTCAGCTTGAGTCCTTTTTCTTTTATGCGCTGCCGGCCTAAAGAGTCCACACAAGGAGTGAAGTGGTGGTGGTGTTCTGAGTCGAGCCTCAGCAGCAGCAGTTAGAGATCAGACAACTTCAGAAGGGTGGAACTGTAAAGGGATTTGAAAAACTGAGCACTATGAATCACACAATAGGTGTATAGAGGATGTGGTATTATGGTACAGTCACTGATGCAAGACTATAGGTTGGTAGAGGACACATTTAGTCAGGCTACGATTAAAATCAACCTCTGATCAGAGTTTAATCTACTATTAACCTGAAATAAATCAGAGCCTAACCTGAAATAGTTCCATTTACACATGTCTAGTAGTTTCAGGGTTATTCAACTTTTTTTAAATTTGATTTTGGCGTGCACACCTTTCAGACCGCATGAGCACATGACATATGAGTTGGTACTGTGTGGAAGTAAAAAAAAATTATGATTTATCATCCTTCCAAAATGTTAATACGTATAGATTTCATAAAGCTGATCAATTATAGAATTATTTAGTGTTTTACTTTACTTACTGGACTAGTTATGTCTATGCAACTAGAGTGTTATTTTTCCATAAAACTACACCAACTTTTATGTATGTTTTAATGCCCAAATGTTATTTTACCCTGAAATGTGATGACTTTTCCTAAAGTGGCCCAAAATGCACGAAAATGAAAATATTTTAACATGTTATACTTCTGTATAGATACTAAAAAATGTTGTCTATTGAAGCTGTTCTGGGTCAAATTTGAGCTGTATCTATTGACGTGTTGATGTGTTTTAGTGAAATGAATGCCTGATGAACGTTATTGTGAATGCGTTCATTCTGGCGTTTGTGAACGGCGCTCTCTCACGGTTTAACTTCGTTCAAGAGAGTGCCAGATTTCCATATAGCCTTCCAGGCAAAAACCTGGCTAAAACACACCGTAAACAGGCCTTAACATGTACCGGAAAAAATCACCCAATCTGGTAACACCAGCCACCACAGAGTCGCACCGGAGGGAAAAGTATGGAGGCAAAAACAAATGAAGCCGGCAGCACTACCTCAGACTCTGCCTCCACCATTAATACGGCATCTTCGTATGATTACTTAAAATAATTGCTGTCTGTGGTTCTATATGGGCTGTGGCAATAATTTTTAAAAATAATAGCTCGCAGCAACATATTGAAAAAAAAAGAACTATGAACTAGTTCATTTTTGGAACTGTGAACTTAGTTCAAAATTTTGAATTATGAACTATGAACTGAACTAGTTCATTTTAAAATTTGTGAACAAAACTTTGAACTAGTTCATGTAGAAAGTGAAATTTCCCAACACTGGCGGTGAAGACTGATGGCTCTAATGGTTATACAATAAACCCCACACTTCTATAAAGTTCTTGTTATTTTCACTTTACATAAAATACATTTCCATCATTATTGCTATGTTATACTGTATGTTCATGTCTTAGGTAAAATAGGACATGATATTGTGTGATAGGAGATGTTAGTAAATGAGTGATGTAAAAGCTAAAAAATACACTATCTCTGCTCTCTGAAACATGAATCAAGGTTTAATCACATTTATTGATCAGTCAGATCGACTATTGATGCTTTCTAAACACATCTGTGGTTCAACATTTGGTATAAACACTTTTTATGAGAGGATTCTTATACTGGGTCAAAATTGATGCTTTGAGGTTGTAGAACATAACCAGTATGTAGGGGTTAACATAGCAGAAATAAGAAATTAACTTGCAGTATTTAAATTAATCTGCAAAATAATAATAACAGCCACTAAATGTTGTATAACTATTAAATATGAACTGCAGAAGTGAGTTTCACCAAACTCTACAAACAGCAGGGATTCTTATCCACAGGCTAACAAGTATATAGGAGGGCTGGTATCAGCAGCAGTCGAGTTGTGTGTGACACGTTGCGTATATGAGTTTGCCAGCATGCACAGCTGCAGTGAGCCCCAAGGGTAAAATATGTCAGTCAGTCACCACCTGCACTGCTTAAAGCAAACTAAACATGGTCACACAGCACTTTGAGAGTTTTTAATACAATTTAAGGTTGTAATGTTTCCATTTTGATCCCTGGCAGCTAGTTTGGTAATATTTTATAGCAGAGGAGGCCGTGTGTCTTTTCCCTGAGTTAGTGAATATCAGTTGTTGTAGAGCTATAGAGCATAGTAGGGGAATATATCCCTTAATGCACATTTTGATACTTTTGATTTGGATGAACCATTTGGTGGACCTTTTGGTGAAAGGTACTAGCAACCAGCATGGCTTACTGGCATTGACCAAGATCACCACCAGAGACAACCATATAGCTCTTGCATTAATGAATAGACTAATTCTCATAATCACCACAAAAAAACACATTACAAGCTGTGAACCCCGGAAACTTGACTTCTTTTATCAGTTAATTTGACAGCTGATTGTAGCCATTTGGAATTTCTTAAAAGTTGACATCTAGTGGTCATTTGTGGTACTGCACTGTATAAGAAAAGTACGGTTTATCTTAAGTAAGGTTTTATTTTTGCAGCTCCAGCCGTGTTGGGTTTTATTGGGTTAATTGCTGAGATGTTGGAATGAAGCCACATCGATATAAAAGTAGGTCCAAAGTCAGACAATCCTCTGGTTAGCCAGAAATATTTGGAAAATAAAATAAAGGCGGAAAAATTTGAACCTAAAGTGTTTGATGTAAACATCCACCATAGCTTACAGGACATCCTGGTTTTACTTTGACCTACTGTACTTGGCATTAATGCACATGGTTTTTCATTGCAATAAAGGATTATTAGTAATATTACGGATGTGCAGACGTTTGAGTTTACCCCACATTAAATGATAATAGGTCTGGCTTTGCTGTCTAAGTCTGCCCACTTGTGCTTTTCCTCATTGGATCTATTTTTAGCTATGTTACCACTTTAATTCTGAGATATCAACAATTACTTAGAGGAATGTAATGTAAATGGCCATAGCTACAGATATTTCCCTTATTAGTTTTAGATTAGATTTTGACCATTGTAGTGAACACTTCAAATTGTATTCAATCCGGCAAACACCCAAAAAGGCAAATTAGTGTGGTCATGTTGTAGAGGTGGACTAGAACACACACACACACATATATATATATATATATATGTTTTTGGAAAGAAAAAAAAAGTCACGTCAAATAGCAGCATGCAGGTCGGGACTTGGTTACATTGCTGTCTCTGTCTCTCTGCTCTCCTCCACTCTGCTGTTTTCTGAGTCATTGGTGTATTAATAGCTGCAGGTCTGTGTGTCTGGTGGAGCTGAGCTTTGGTTGAGTGGTCAGCACAGTTGTCTGTGGTCTGGTAGACTGTGGTTTTAAAAATTTCATTGAATCTGAGGTCGCAGATCTGCTTGTTAGCATGGTTTGGCATTTTGGTAAATTTTTTAGTTTGGCAGTTTAGCAGTGGTGACCAGAGCTTTGTGTTGGTTGTGTTATTTATGTAGCTCATCATTCTCTTGAAGTATTTGAATATTGTCTTGTCTTTTTATCTTCTCACCTTTTACATTTTCTGACTTAGGGACGCTAAAACACTGCCACATCTCCCATTTGAAACAAGCTGCGGCATCCTCGATTTCAAAATCTTCACGTGCGCCTGACAAGAGTGATATAGGATGTCAAACAAGCTAAATCAAAAGCAGACAGTGCCTTTTGACACTTAGAAAGAGTACTGCAATAAATGTTTCATCTTGTATTGTATTGTAACATTCCTGCTTATACACTAACGTTTAAAGGGCATCTCATGGCCATTAGGATCACAGCTAATCTAATTTGCAAATCAGTTCATAATGTAAAGCCTGTTTGGCAAAGCCCAGATGCTCTCCACTCAGCGGGTACCAGTGTGTTGTGAAAACAGGTGATTCAGCCGAGCGCTGCACTAATCTGAATAAGTGGCACTTAATGCTGAATTGTGTGGTTATATAAGGCTTCAAACATCCAGCGCTTCCAACCCACAGGGCCACATACAGCACCTCATAATGGAGCAGTTCTGAAATCCTAAAAAAAAAACTATAGACACATGGCCAAAAAGCTGATGTGCTGTGTTCAACATTTAGCAGAAACACCAGCTTTTGTGTCACTCTCACAAATCAAGCTTTTCAGTTTACAGGCATAAATGATTGCTACAATCCATTTTTAACTTCTTTCCTATGAGGTTACTCCAGCACTTTATCAGGAGCCAGTACGTATGATCAGTTGTGTTTTGCTTTTCTTTGTTTAGTTTTAACATATGCATGGTTCACTTTGTTGGATGAACATTAGATTTAACATAAGAGACAACACATCTCTTATCTTTGTACACCAGCTTAATAGCTTTCAGCACTCACCTGTTCGCTATGAATAACACAACACTCCTGTTATAGCACTGCCAACAAATATTTATTTGCAGTGGTGCCAACTTTGCTTGAAGTAAGACAGTTGTGCAAATTTAACTATAGTTTGTTAACATGTCTTTTTGCCTTTGCTCTCCAGTCCACCCAGACCTATAGTAAGTAACACTAGGTAACCTAATTTAATTCATGTTTTATAATGCATATATTGATGAAACAAAATAAATAATATCAGAGCCAAATTATTCTCAGGTATCAATCCAGTCCTCTATTTTCATCTCAACACTATACTAACCTGGACCAGATTCCAGTTTTAAAAAGAGCACATTCCTAAGGGGAAATGTGTGGGCTAAGTGAAAGCAATGAAACATATTGCGCGCAGATATAAGATCTGTGATTGTAGCAGGGCCTTCAAAGGGCCTTCAAAACACAACGATTTTGGCAGGATTTGCAATTCAACACAGTTCACAGGAGTTATTTTTTAAAAAAAATTTTCAAGCAACGGTGAGATAAGAGGAAATCTGAGGATTTGAAAGCTCTATTGGACACAATTACAGTGTATACTATATCTTTAATCAACAAGAAGCATTAAGGCCAGCCTCTACCAAAGCCTGATAATCTCTCATTAGCTGTTTTGTAGTCAGTATTAGTGTGATGATGGTGCTTTATGACATGGCTATAAGCTTTATAAATATGTTGGACACAAACTGAAATTGGGAGTGGGGGGGGGGGGGGGGGGGGGGGGGGGGGGGGGGGGGGGTATCATGTTACCTCTTTAGTGAAGAAATTGCAAACTCTCCTGCAGGCAAATTGGACCCTCAACACATCCATCCAAAATACTGTAGTAGCTCTACTTTCTACTTCACCACAGAGAGTGCACAATGCTTCCTGTAACTGAATGGAGCAATAGCATGGGACATAAATCATGAGGTGCAGAATCGTCAAATATGAAAGTAATTCCTCGGCATACTGGGCTGGGAACACACTTTATACTCATAAAGGTGAGGGAATACAATACATATGAACTGAAACAATCTAGATAAACACAATCCAGAGCTCCTTCTATAGTTTTTGAACCTGAATCTGGCGATCAGACAATGGGAGCTGTAGCTGCCTTGGTGATTACTGGTTGAGGTGGTTTGTGGTCGCCAAATTGTATCTCTGTGGTAACTGAGTTACTTCATTATTAGTGGTTTCTGGGTGATTAGTATTGCTTTGTGGTTGCGTAGTGGTTACTTGTGGTAACAAAGAGTTCGATCTGTCTCAGCTCAGTGTCTACGATGAGGAGTGAGGCAGTTGCGGCTCATTATATGCTGTAACATCAGTATTACACAGGGCCTTGTCATGATTGAACTGTGCAGTGTATAGAAGTAGACAGTGTGTGTTTCTTCAGCCGGTTTTAATGGGCCTCCTCCACACCTCTCATAATGTGCAGCCAGGCATAGCCAGGATGCTTCATAAAGTCTGCTGGACAGACAGAGGGCTCGCTGGATAAAAGAAGACAAACCCTACAGGTCCTCAATCAATACGGCTGACATCAATATTCACCACCTCACTGCCCCTATACCAGCCTCCTGTTAACTAACAGTCTCAGCTCCCATCGCTTTGTTGTATATATGTGTGTGTGTGTGTGTGTGTGTGTGTGTGTGTGTGTGTGTGTGTGTGTGTGTGTGTGTGTGTGTGTGTGGGCCATGTTTGAAAAGAAGACCAAAATAGAGCAGGGTAGAATTTACACTCAATAGGGTATTGATTTCATTTTTGCTCATTTCTCATGTCTGCAGCAAGTTTAATTGGATATACCATAACGATGCGACCAAGGAAGGAGACAGTGCAAACAGCAACAAAATCTAAAAGTACCCAGCAAGTAACTATTCCCTCATAAAAAATGACTGCCATGCTTCGATTTCCCCTATTGTCTTTGGGGGTATGTCGATCACAAATGAAACAAACACTGGGGAACCAATTTCTTGCCCCTGGTTGTGGCCAGAATTGATTTTTTTCTCAAACACCCACAAAATCCTGTGGTCATTAACATGTCAGAAACAATTCTTTTCATGTTTCTTCATCTCGCATTCCTGTTGTATTCCACAACAGATTGAATGCTTCCTTTAAAATAGAAAAACAGACCACTGGTAAAAGCAGCAGTAGAAGCCCAAGAGGCTGAGTCATTGTAATAATATTTCTGACTTCCCCCATCATCCTTTAATTATTATGATAGCTCACAAAATATATTCGATACAATACTGGCAATTTTGAAGAAAATTATTACTGTATTAGTTTATTTCCAATCTGAAATGCCTGTCTCCAAGCTAAACAAAATTCCATCTATAACTACTTCAGATGAGCTCTTTGTGTGCAGTATTGCCCAAGCAATGAATAAATATTCAGAGAACAGCTTGAGCAGCAAACCTAGTTTCAGTCCATGGCACATTATCAAGAGGCAGCAATGAAAAATAATGATGGCCCTTTGCTCTTCCATCAGCAAACATCGGAGAGGCAAGAGTGGAAATCAGTGGGAGATGATCAGTTGCTGTGCAGTTTCAGGCTGGTTCCGTCCAACCTGAGGACAGCCAGATCAGAAAATGAAAGACGCCAATCAGTTGATGAATGAATGCTCATTGTTTGGCCGTTTTCATGCACAGAAACACAGCTCTGCCTTTCTTTAGGTTAACATCTACTTGTGAGATTCCCATGAAAATTTAGCTTGTTAATCTTGACTGAATCTTTTAGATATTAGTGACCTCTCGATTTGCCTCTAATGGCACCATCAAACCTAAAACTCCCTTTAAGATTGATTCCACTGCAAGAACTTCGGGGTACATTTACAGGGCCGTGACCGTTGGTGCGTGTCTCCATAGCAGGAACCTTCCCTGAACGACAATCTCCTGGAACTCTAACAGGGGTAAAATGAGTCCCTGCTTCTAGGTATGTACCCCGTGCGGCCCCAAAAAAATCCTGGGTGGGGCTTGAGGTTGACTTGGTGCTGATTGGGTATACTTGTGTCGCCTCGGTGACATCACAGTCAAAACTGTCACACAATGATTACACGATGATCGAAACTGATGCAGAATGATTAGGTCACCTCCAGAGCCCGGTGGGTCCTATCAAGGTCCTACTCTGCAATGGAGACACAACGTCTGAGAGGACACAGTGAGAGGACGTTCCTGTTAAGTTCCCGCCTCCTAAATTTTACCCAGAACTTCTTTAATGGAAACAGGACTCATGACCAAAACTTTCACCCATAACAAGATAAACTAGAGCAAAAAGCTTGTGAACTCCAAATGTCCATGTCCACAAACATGATGCCACAGCATACAATGATATATTATCCAATGTTGTCCTCCCATCTTTGTGTCAGCAGTTTGTTAAAGACCCTTTCCTGTTTCAACTTTACAATGTCCCTGTGCACAAAGCCAGAAATAAATGCATTTCTCAGTTTGTTGTGGAAGAACTGCAGAGTCCTCACCTCAACCTCTTCTGACACCTTTGACTGCCAGTCAGCCACCGTATCACCCTACATCAGTGTTGGATCTCACTAATGCTCTTGTGGCTGAGTGATAGCAAAACCCTGCAGGCAGCTTCCAAAATCATTTTCATGATCTTTAAATGAATAATGACGATAAACCCCTTTCAGTTTGATGAACTCGTGACCTTTCCTCAACCGTCACCCTCAGGCAAACCTTTTTGTAGATGACCTACTTATAAAGCAAAGCAAGTAGTCATTAAATTGTTCATTCTTTTCAATACTTCCTGTATTGTGGGATGAAATGAAGCCGCCTGAGCTTCTAAGTTTGGTTTTATCCTTTTAGTTGTAATGCTGAATTGGCCTCTGTGCAGTAAAAGAGCTCCAAAACAACCTGAAAACAAACATTGCTGACATATAGCCCTGTTATAACGTGTGGCGAACATATCGGTAAACATTGGGTACTCATTAAATAGCGACATTGTCAACCTCGCTCTGTTTTTTTCTCTTCTTCTGAGGAATATATCTGACTTTTCAGCTGCTAGATGTTCTACTTTCTTCTGCATCTAGGCACTAACTTTATCTACCATTTGGTGCCTGGCAGGTGGTGTACAGTAGATTCATCAAAGCTTTTTTTTTTCTTCTGGAAAACATTGCTACCTGCTGTTGCTGAGGAGAGTGGCTCCTCAGTAAATGTGTGGAAGCAAAGCAATAAGCTAAAACAACCAGACTGCTTGATGTAATTATCCATGTATTTGTTTATTTATCATCCTAGAGGAATTTCATTAGTTCAGACTAATTGAGTGAAAAGTTTTAGTGTCCCGTGATGATCTAAGAACCTGCTTCAGAGGTGATGCTTTTCATGAATTGCTCAAATGTAACCTTAAAATGAATCTAACAATATCTAATATGAAACTGTAAACCAGAACAAGGTAAAAAAACAAAAAAAAACAAAAAAAAAGGCAGAGGGAGAAACAACTAAAGGGGCAAAGGAGAGTAGTGAACAGAATGTCTGCCACTTTTTAAAACCAGATAATAGATAATTTGTAAAAATGAGTGCTCGCATATAAAAACACAGCTCCGTGTGGCTGTGTAGTGTTTCCAGCTTTATCCTCATTGTCAGGGTGAAGCAGTGTTAGCAGGTAACAGATGGCAGCCTGATCGCAGCGCGTGCTCTCTCAGATGATTCTTCATTACCTTTAAACAAGTGTGAGGCAAATGTCCTGCAGCCAGTGCTATGCTAATAAGACTTCCTGCTCAATCCAAGGCTTCCAGCTCCAACATATGGACACACACAGACTCCTCATGTCATTATGCCAATATGAGGAAGTGCTTCGTGCCCTGTAGTCAAATCTCAGAGGATATGCACTTTCTTTTTGTAAAACTATCACGACTCCTCACCACCAACTCACATTATAGTTCTTAGTCTGTAATCTCACTGTGTTTCTCAACAGAATCAACACAAGTATTGATATGGTTTTACTTCTAGAGTGGTGTGATCAGTTGATTGGTCATCATTTTGATTAAGAGCAAGATAGCTTGAAAGCAACTAACTTGATTTCAGTGAAATAAACTGTGAAGATTTACAGAGGACTACTGCAAACTATTTTTTGGTGACCCATTTACCTTCCCTCTAAAAGTTTCTACGTGTACAGAGGAAATATGGTAAATGGACTGTACTTATATAGCACTTTTCTAGTCTGTTTGACCACTCAAAGCACTATCACATTCATCCATTCATACACTCATGGCAGGGGCTACCACACAGGGTGCAAACCTGCTCATCAGGACAGAAATGAACAATTCACACACATTCACACACCGTTGGGGTTAAGTATCTTGCCCAAGGACACATCGACATGTGGACTGGAGGAGCTGGGAATCGAACCACCAATCTTCCAATTGGTGGACAACCCACTCTACCTCCTGAACCCCGACTGTAATTACCATGTGTCTTAAGATGAACTTTAGATTTTTAGCTTGTTGATAAGGCTCTTACACATCTTCCATTGCCAACCCGGTAAGCACACATTGTTGATGTGAGAAAAACAGTCAAATGAAAACCATTATGCAAAGTATTACTCAACCTACAAAACACCTAACTAGAATACTACAAAATACATTTCACACAAAAATAAGCACATTATTAATTTTCTGATCTGGTAGCCTCACCCAATATTATTTTGGTGTGCCGGTAGGATCAAGGAGTAAACTCACATAACCTTGCATACACTGTCAAAGCTAGAATATTTAGGAAAGTTCAATTTAGTTGAACTTTGGCTACAAAACCTCATATAAAATCATGGAAATGTGTGCAACTGTGGCTCACACAGCTGCTCTGGAGTTAATTCATTAGTTGAGCTTTATTTATTCAGGAACAGTAATTTAGATCAAAATCAGTTTCTTTAGATCTCAATTGGAGACATGGATAGAGTAGGAACATCAAAGTGCATACATGTCTTTTTTAACAGTTTAGAACAAACTTTAAATGAATATGAGAGGTCTGGAAAGCATCAAAAGCAGAGCGTAACCTGGAGAAGGCCTGGAATAGTAGAGTTGCAGAGCTGATTACACACAAGATACAAGATCAAAATTGATATTGCAGTACTGAGGTTATGCTCAGAGAGGGCCTAACAGTGATATTCGCAGGGCACCTTAATCATATGTGGAATGGATTGTGAAACCAATAGCAACAACAGTCTGCCCTTTACCAGAAAAACCAAAGCAACTTATTTGACAAAATGCTGTGATCAACAGAATCTATTTATTACATTTATTAAATAAGGGAACCATAACAATCCACAGCTGTTATTGTAGTATGATCAGGACTAAAACATGACTGCTGTGGCTTTCAACATGTCAGAAATATTTGGGTTTCAGACAAAATAAGCAATTTGAATATGTTAATTATTTGGCATTTTTGACAACATGATGAATCAATTATTTTATCATTAACATATCACATGCATTTTTTAACATTCTTTGAAAATATTGATATATGTATAAAATATTGATTGCAGCCATAATACTTTCATTTTGCGTGGATCAAGCCCAGCCAGCATATTCATGTGGGCCCCATAAGGGTTAAATTTAGGCTGCAATATGGTTCCTAAGTGGGTTTGTCTGCAGTTTCCATGGGAAACTGGGTGAGACCCATGAAGGCCCCATATGTTTGGGGTCATAGTGGGATCAGAATGGAGCTTAAATGGGGCCCATTTAGCCTGCCCACATGAGCTTCATATGTTGGGCCCATGTTTCTGAAACAATATGGGGCCCATGCCCGCTTAGCCCACTTACATCCCTTATGGGGCTCATACAGTCAGCCCACGTGGGCTTCACATGTGGGGCCCATGTTACTGAAACCATGTGGGACCTGCAAAATGTGCCCAGTTCAAGCCCATGCCCACTCAGTACCCACATAGTCTGCATTTAACCCATGTGAGGCCCACATGGACATGCTGGCTGGTAGGAGAACAGTAATGGCACTGGTAGCAACAGTAAAAATATCTTTCATTTGAGAAATGTTTCTTCTCATGCTCCAAATGCTATTATTAAGGCTTTTCCATGCTTACAACGTTTAACATCAACCTAATTTCAGCATGAAAATAACCAAAGATAGAGAAGTGCCACACATGATTGAACACTAAAAGCTTTAAATATCATTATTGGCATCAATCTTTTAAAGTCTGTATTGTAACCAGCCCATTCTCCTGATACTAAAAGTCAGTAAATGCCTTCTTTTCTTCTTCTTTCTCTCCATCTGAAGCCCACTTCTCATTGCAGTAGCTATTTGAGCATTTTTTTTTGTAAATGTGAGCAGGTAGAGGCATTTTTGCAGTAATGATAGTCGCTCAACAGTAAGAGAAAAAGGGGGATGATGAGAGCAGCTTTTTCTTCCTCGCCTTCCCTCTTGATCCTTCCCTTCTCTGTGTCTCTACGTCACCTTTTTCTCGCTCTGTCTGGATTACAGACGCCGAGCTTTTTGGGTTAGACTTTATCCCCCCAATTCCCACAGCAGTTAAAAGGCAAAGGAGGAGATCACAGTCTGCCACCGCAAAACCCCATCCTCACCCAGGCACCCCCCCACCCCACCCCCCCATCTCTTTTTTTTCCCTTTACTGTAACCGTACAGACATTATCTCAGTTTAGAGGCTGTGGGTCAAGCGCTAATTTCTGCACTGGAGCTCTTAATGTTTTCTGGCATCCATTATGGAGAGAGAGGGAAAGAGGTTGGTGATAATTAGACTGGAGGAGGGAAGGCATTTTAACAGAACATGTAATGGTTATTACAGAAGAGGTGAGTGACAGAGAGAATTGTAGAGAGAATACACAGCTGCTAAAGATGGCAACTGCTGGGGCCCGGCAAAGATAAAGCTTCAAGTGTCCAGAAATAACACAATTAGCAGCAGGCCATTCCATAGCGCCACACTGGTTTTACTCGAGCTGAATCTGCAGGTAAGAGGCACAAATATGAAATCTGAACGTCAGCCTTTTCCTGTCATTTTTTAAACCAATCTATCACTCAGTCAATCAATCTGTTCCCATCTTTCTACCTCCTCTCCTTCGCTGTGGACCTGCAGAGGAAAGTGATGCATCTCCAGTCCATGTACCCTCATTCACTTGAATTTCCTGCCAAACAAAATAAACACTCTGCATGCTGAATTGCTGAGCTGGAGTCCATTATGGAGAACTCGAGTGAGGAGAAGAACCAAGAAAATGTCATTCAGAATCGCATTAGCATTTTGATGATATGTATGCTGTGCAGCTCACTCCGTTTGGGATTTTTTTTAAACAAATTTAGTAGAATCTTAAGTGATGAACAGATCAGGCCGAGCACATCACAAGTTAAATCTAACCTGCTCCACAGAATGAAGGGAGTTCATAGACAAATAGGGATCAGACAGAGAGGGCTGAGCATTGTAAATGTTTTTTTTTTAAATAGTAGAGATTATAGAAAAGCTAAAAAAATGATGTTAGAAGGGAGCACTGAAGGATAGCTGAGATATAGAAGAAAAAACAACTGATGTACATGTGTTACTGTGCTGGTAAATTTTCAATGCAAACTGTAATGTTTGTATTCTATCAAATTCATTATTTTTAAAAATTGTTTTTTAAGCTCCAAAAGGTTTAAAATTGTAATAGAAAGTGTTGTAGTATACACCTTGTTTCCACGGTTTCCACAATATATTTGTTTAGCATTTATTATAGCCAAATGTATTACTGAAATGACCACAACCAAGTAAGGCAGGGCAAGAATAAGTCAATAGTTCATCCATTCATTACCTAAATGTCTTTATTTGGAGGAACAACTGAAAGTGAGCACACCTGCAATGTCTCAAATTTTTACTCACTGAACAGGAACATCTACACTTAGTATGGTATGTCATCATAGAATATCCCGTTCTGAAGTTCATGAAGCTCATGAACTTCAATATTCGTATTTATTTCTACTGTGTGCAATACATCACATGCTACATAATTGCAACACAAGCAGCATCTGGCTGTATATGTGGGTACTAAGTACTGTGTATGTTGAAACGTTGTTGCATACCTGCACAATGACAATAAACTATTTTAATCTATTCTATTCTATTCTATTCTATTCTATTCTATTCTATTCTATTCTATTCTATTATATTATATTCACACTGTGGCAGAAAACACCAGGCTATAATTGTAAAGCAGCCACAGGAAAGACAGCAGCAGTTAGCACTAACAGTTATCAAATATGCGTTTCTTTGGAAGCGGATCGTTTTTTGTTTTTACAAAGGAGCGATGGAATAAGAAGGAGCAGCCACAGGCCGAGCCGCCGTGTGGTAAACCAGTCACGCCGTGTGTGCAGCATGAAATTAGATTGCCGTTCTAAATATTATTGACCGGCTTCTTCATTAAAACAACAAGAGTTTGTTTGGCTGCTCTGTAAATAGAAACACCAGCAGACTTAGAGTGTTTGCTAGTATTGATTCACACTTGCTGTTACCGTGGTAACCACAGGTGTCCCTAAATCAGTCGGGTCTCAAATGTTAAGGGTCAGACCTTTAACCAGTGTGTGAACAGAGATGTCATATGATAATTGTCATTTTAGAGTTTGTTGAATTCATTTTCTCTTTACTGCTTATCATCTGGAGGGTCACATGGGAGCTGGAGCCAATCACAGCTTACCTTAGGTAAGAGGTGGCAATTAAGAGTCACCAATTAACCTAACCTGTATATTTTTGGTGTGTGGGAGGAAGCTGGAGTACCTTGAAAGAACCAATGCGAGCACAGGGAGAACATGAAAACGGAGTTGTTGTTTAGTTGATAATTCATGTCAAGACAGTTCATTTGGAAATTTGGAAGCTAAAATAAATTACAATGTTTGAAGTATTTAATTATCTACTAAGTGCTGAAAAAACAAGAGAAGAAAAAGAAGAGTTAGAGCAGGTTGGTTTCGAGTCTCGTCTCATCATCTTTGTAGTTGGTTAGATTAAGTTACAACAGAACCCACTTCCTGTGAGGAAACAGTGCTGACCACTCTACAACTGCTTGTTGCATATTGAAATAATTTCTTGTGAATCAACAATATTTTTATCGTCACCTTAAATTCACATTTGGAAAATAAAAACACTGCATGAAGGCTATTCAGGGAATGTAATACACCAGCAACCTAATAGTCACAAACCTATCTTTTCTAACCTTTCTAGGCTACCAAATTATTTTTTTCCCAGTGTGTTGCAGACCCCTTTCACACTCAAGTGGATATTGTTGACTTTATAACAGACAAATTGAACCTGCTCATGACCTTTGCAGGAGAAATCAAAGCTGTGCTCGTCCTCTAGTCAGAACATCTCAGTCCACTAAAACCTGCAGTTCTTTGGCTGTAAACCTGTGTTTCTATCCCACAAGGCAAGTGCTACCTCTTTTTTTCATCATACATGTAGAGACATAATACAGAAAATTCAAAATACCTTCATGGTTACTACAAATGGCTGAAGGTAAAAGCAGTCACAGATCAAAAAGAGGAGAAGGAGATGCGGGGGCTTCAGGTCTGAGCCCAGAGGCCGAGCCATGGAAACACCAGCTCTGTCTGAGGACGGGTGAGGACAAACACACCTCCACATCTCCCCACAAATCGATCAGTCCCCAACATTAAAGGTCCTTCTTTGTCAAACCCAGCTTTTCACCCTGAAATGAGATCAGCCGACAGAGAACAAACACCCAGCAAGGAGAGAATGTCACACTAATGCTGCCACCAGCGGACGCCTCCTCCACCTCCTCCACCGCAAACTGTTTAAGGGTCAACAGAGGCCAGCCGTAACTCCATTAGACAGAGAAATGGATAGCTTAGTATCTGCTGCCTGACACCAGCATCTTGTATTGTCAAAGTGGCCCTGGAGGCAGAGGGGTGAGAGGTGTAGATGGGGAGGAAAGGACTTGAGAAGGAGGCAAACAGGAAGAATACGGAGTGGAATGATAACACAAAAAAGGGTTAAGAATAGACAATGAGGAAAAAAGAGGAATGGAAAGTAAAGTTATACGTTTAAAGGATGAAAAATGGGACAGTTAATACTTTATTTCACAGTTTACCAAGACTTTCCAAGAATGTTCAGGTCATTTAGACCTAATAATGGGAAAAGAGATGTTCACGTGATAAACTTAATTATTAGTAATTCATTGTGAGTGTTACCTACAGTTTTTCTGTCAAAACAACTGGTTTCAACTGGTTCTAGGGTTTTTTTGTTCAGCATTAAACCACTGCTAATGAAACTCAACACCTCCTTACACAGATGTTTAACATTAAAAGCCATCCAGCAGCAAAGGGTCTGATGAACTTGTAAACCGGGTATTCGATATTTAAAATAAAGGTAAGGTAAGGTAAGGTAAGGTAAGGTAAGGTAAGGTAAGGTAAGGTAAGGTAAGGTAAGGTATCTTTATTGCCAAATAAAAATAAGATACTATATACAATAAATAATGTGTAAAATAATCTGCAATATACATCAATTCCTGATACAAGTGTGCAATGTTCCTGGGATTACAAATTTAGAACAGCCTCATTCTTTTTGGTGGGAATTTGGTGTTCTAGCAAATAATGATTGATATGAGCTTTTATTTACATGCTGTATTGCATTTGTGATACAATGCTGTTTTACAGGAAGCAACAATTTTCCAGGTAGTTTAGGTTTCATTTGATGGGATCTTTAAAAGACATCTCAAGGCTTTTAACTTGAAACATCTGCAGGAAGTGCTGAGTCACAACAGACAAAAGAACATAACGGTAGAAGTAAAAGGAAATATTTAGGGAATGAAAAAAAGTGTTTCTGTTAAAGAGAAACTCAGAGTAATGAATCTGACATGACTCTTTTTTACCATTTACCATTTGAGATATTTTAGTGCACTTAATTCCATCCCTGCACAATGTTTTGTGCAAAGACTTTACAATAAATCACATTTGATATGTTCTGGCTATTATTTGAGAATTTACGCTGTACTGTAACTGTAACCCAGTGCATCCAACACCCACTGCTGTTATACTACCAGAAAATGCAGATCTCTTAGCAGTGATCCGCTCTACTAAGCTGAAGTTGACTCAGAGCTGTGCATCTTTCCAGACAGAGACAAAAAACCTTCAGAGAGCCACTGACCCTGAAAATAACACTGTTTTATATTTTCTCCTTCTTCTTTCTTTTGTCCCCGGCTGCAAATCGACCAGAAGTAATTTGATTTAGCCATGGGCATTTACCATCGATTGTCTGGCCTGCTGGATGCTCTGGTCAAGTGTTTGTCCAAACAGGAAGACAGTGAATAACAGGGGGGGGGGTCTGTGTGTGTGTATGGCTGTGTGTGCATGAGAGAGAGACAGAAAGAGGAATGATAGTGAAGCAGTAAAGTTAACTCAGACACACATGTGCACTACTCCACAGAAGGTTCTACAGCGATGATCCCTGACTTATTCTTGACAGACTTTGACATGCAGGAGGAAGCCAAGTTCATGGTAAAGTGAATGCAAAACAATCCATTTATGATATTACGACACCCAGAGAACATGAGAACTTTACTTCTGACTGGTACAGTAAGTCAAGTGAAAGTAAACAGTTTAGTAGGCATGAGGTTTCCAAGTTCCAATTTTTATCAAGTGAAGCTATTTTAGTTTTCTGGTTAAAACATAGCAGTATCTTTACACGCAGTCACATGATACAGTGGTTTATTTAAACACCTAGTTAGAATGGATGGTGCTGGCTAATCTAGGGAACATCTTAGAATGGAGTATTTCCATTTGTCGCAATAAATGGCTTGATCTATGATGAATGTTCCTGACTGAATTATGGTCATTAGTGTACATATTGTGTTTGTAATAAAGCTTAGTTAGTAACCTGTAGTTGAATTATTTTATGTCACCAGTAGATCTATTTCGGATTGAATTGTGATGAGTCTAATGGATGACTACTTTAATATGTCCCAAAAAATATTAAGGTGAGTTGCACACATACACACAAACAAATTAAACAAATTAAACAAAATCACACTCAAAGTCTCTTCACTCTAAACCTGGCAGATAGAAGAAGGTCAACAAACTGCTGACTTCCTCCCTCCTCATCTTCCTCCTCCCTATATCCTGCCATCTTCACTGCTCCCTCCCTCCCAAAAACTTCCGTCCTTCCTATAACTGTGAGCTGGGGGAGAGGTAAGGCCGGCCCTGAGCCTGCTGCTGATATGTGACATCAAGGTGAACTCCTGCCTGCTCCACCAGGAATACCATGCCTATTAAAAGAGAAAAGAGCCGCGGGCCAAACAGTCTGTTTCCTTTTTTAGCCCGTCGCCCTCCAGAGGTTCGGCTTACATAGCAAGAAGCAAGGAGAGAGAGAGAGGAGGAGAGGGAAACTGAGAAAGATGACAGAGAGAGAGATATACAGGGAGATAATAAAAAAAACACCTCCTCCGCATTGGCGCTCTGTTTGAAGCCCATTAAAACTACTTGGTCAGTGTTTTTTTGGTCAATGGCAGCCCACAAATACAGAAAACATCTAAATGAAACAACAAAATTGACTGTCTTTGCCTTTCAAAATGACACGTATCTGTGTCTGTATTCTCTTATTTCAAATACTGAAGGTTCGACTAAAGATGAGAAGCCTGCTATGTACAGTGTGTGCTTTCCATTGTGCATTGTTAATAAAGAGACTCATTAGCATCAGAGATTAAAAAATGCTATGGGCGCCCATCACTAAACATGAGTCATTCTCTACATCCCCACCTGCAGTCCAGCATTCAACTCATACTTTTTGAATCTTTTCAACAACTGTATTTTCTTGAGGTCTAAAATGAATCCAATAAATGTGTCATGGTACCGTTCATCCTACTAGTTCACCATCTTATTGAGTTTTGTCAAAAACCTACAGTATCTCTGACTTCTTTCCCAACAAAACTGATCCAATTTTCAGCACATATGGTTGATGAACCCATTTAATTAGGTAATAAGGCGCAGGATCAATGTGTTCTACGGTTGCTGAATGGTGTAGTAGTGAATAGCTTCAACGGTATTGCTGCTGTGTCATTACACATTGCAGGACCGTTTCACAAAGTTGGTAGTTTGCCAGATATACGCAGAGCTTTCTCCACTCAGAGGGTAGATACTGTACAGGAAAGGTTAACACTGGGTTTTGATGCAGAATTAGCTGATTTTAACTGTGGCATCATCTTTCATCTTTAAAGTTTGCCATATTGATGCATTGCTATGCTTACATATTCAGTTTTGATTCAGTTCTAGGCTAGGAATACTGCTAATGGCATTATTTTCTCATAGTTTTATGTTGTGTGGATTGACTTACTTCTCATGTGTAATTATACATACAGACTAGATGTAAGACTTGTGCACATTTTACCAATTACATGCTTGATAGTGAAAGAGTGTCAATAAAGAAGCTACTATAAGCTGCCTTCAAAGATACTTTTTTTTATCGTGTTCTCTTGATTCTTGTTTTTGTATTCAGCTCCCACATCTATTGATTGCTTTTGTGTGTTTTATGTAGGGTTATTTTACCCCATAATGGCTGTTAGAATTAGTTTTCAGGCAGATGCAAGTATACTTAAAAGTAACTAGAAATTAAAGCACATTTTCTCTCAGGGGAGTATGCCCCCTGACCTCTCTAGCTGCAGGTTTTCTCTATCCATGCATTGTTCTCTCCCTTTTTTACCTGATTACTTGTTTGCAACCCTACCTAGCTTTTATTAATCTGAGCAGAAAAGCACACTATTACATCCCCAATGCAATCACAGTGTTCTACTAAATGACCACTGAACAGTTGAGAGTTTGATTTGCTCAATGAGGGCATGTGATGAAGGATTGGAGTGTTAATCTATTGCTTTTCCTCACCCACAGTCTTTTCTGGGATTGAAGCCAGTGACTTTCACCTTCTTCTCTGACCTCAGCGCCACATTTTAGTCCCTGGAATACGCCGATCCTCGTCCAGCTTGTGTTTTTGTTGTTCTTTCGCTCTGCCATGCACCATGGGGTTGTCTCATACTCCTCGATATGGGACACCTGCCAACACTCCTGTCTCTCAGTGGATCCTCAACGCCTATTTTCACCTCCAAATGAGGTAGAGAGCCCAATGCACATCTCTCCCAGAGCTTCCCCAAGGCTGTTTTTCAGACTGCACTTGCACAAACAGCCTGAGTCACTGTGTATCACCACTCACTGGCTTTAATCAACATTTCTGAACAGGACTGAGTGACTTAGGAGGGGTGAATAAGGGCAAAGAAGCAAGATGCTCGAGATTCTCTGATGTGCCAACTTTGAGTGAATAATTTAGCGTCCAATTGTCATCCATGTTCCTAATGAATAAGATAAGATCCCACGTGCAGTGACCTGTATAGTACTACACTGTTGGATTAATTGGAAGACACAGAGAAGAGGGCAGAGGGCTGTGCACTGGAGCTGTCAGAGGAAAGAGGGTGCAACTGGAGTTCAAATAATAGTGGCTTAATGCTCACAATATGGATAGTGCTGGGTCCAGTCTGCCAACAACATTTCATTCAGTCAATATCAAGTCAAATAAAAACTATTCATTGTTTGGCCATTAACATTAACATTGGATAATTCTACATTAATTGGCAACATTCAGCAGCCTCATAACCAGAATGAATTGCCAGTTTGTTTCACTTCATTCATTCTGCCTGGAGGCTTTTCATTCCTGTTTGAGACTGGAGGGTAATTTTGTTTTATGGTTACCAATCAGAAGCAAGTCAATCATGTTTTGGTCCCACCATCTTTCAGTCAACACAGTAGCAGGTTCAGTAGTTAATGTTCTTCATGGCGAACAAAGGAAATATGTCAATTTAAGAGTTGTTATTTGTGTTGAAAGTTGTTTTACAATAACTTTGTCAATTTCATCATTTCCTGTCATTATCTCTCATGGATGTAGCAAAGTAGCTAACTATTTAGAAGGATGGTATCACCATTTATAATCCCACCACAGAGCTGTTTGGTTGATTATTTCTTTAGCCTGGAGAATCAGCCGTCAGTCAGCAGCAAACCTTTGAATTACTGAACAAATCTGAGATATGAGCAGTGTCTCAGAGAACTAGAACCAGGCTATATATCCAGGCCCAGATTTACAAAGAAAGCAGCTCATTAGGCACTAAGCTCCCAGACTATTCCTGGTACTGACCTCCAGTCACATTTTGTGAGGGAAGAAGAGCTCATAGGCACACTGGATCTTGATTGTATATATTTTGTCTATGCCGACCTAATTGCTTCATTTTTGTTTTTTTAGTTATATATAAACTTATATTTATCAAATGTTTCTTTTCCCCACTACGGTCTTTGTACCCTTGTGGCTCCTGTAAATGTGTTTTACGGCTGGTACTTCATAGGCAGAGAAGTTCTCCTGCAAAACTGACCAATGAAAATTGTGTGATTGATATCCAGCTGAATGTATAAACGACACAGAAACTGCATCTCCAGCCTGCCGGAGACCAAACTTTACCTTTTCAGCAGTACAACCAGTAACTGTCAAAAAATAGCTCATTTGTCAGTACTGGATGTGGTTTGTGCCAGCAAGCACCTTCCAAGAGAACACTGTAGCCTGAAGGGGGGGGGGGGTGATATATCAACCTAAACCCTGCATCAGTCTAACGCTGGATTAAACTGGTCATTTTTTCCCCTCATAAATCCCCAGTGCTCTGCATCACCCAGAGTACTGTGATACTGTTGTAATGTCGTGGCAACCATGTGAGAAAGCAAGGACGGACTGACCTGTTGTTTTCTCCAGATGCAACCTGCAGTTTGGCTGCTGTTAGCATCCCCGGCTCTCCCCCCGGGGACGGTGCTGAGGATTACAACCAGGACACAGAAAACTACACTCACAGCAGACAGGCACAGTGAGTGAACATACCGCATACTGTAATGTGCCAATGGGCTTAGTCACAGACATATGTAAATGTTCACTCACCCGTACTCACACTCTGACTGTTCAACAGAAAAAGGAGACGTATGTGCAAGATGCTTAAAGACTGACACAGATATATGAGACATACACAAACATATTTTTACACTGCTGTGATGCTTTTAGAAGCGTCTAATAATGGCGCTGCTCTCTTTTTCCTTATACTAGCAATTATTAGTCATGTCATTCAGCTCTTCTTCTATTTATTCCAAAACAAAGTGGGTGAATAAAACAAGAAGAATGGTAACAAAAATTCCCTTGCAATAACTGTGTGATTAATGATAAATGGTAAAAGTTTTAAGATCTAGTTGTAAGTTGAGTCACCCTTCTTTGGCAAAAAGCACGAAGCAAAAACCCATTGCAGTTTGCTGTCACAGCAAATGCAATGCAAGCGTGACTTCTCTGCAGTACCTGCTCCTTTAAAGCTACAGGAGACTTCATTAAAAATCAACTTTTTTCTAAATATACATGTACTGTACAGATGTGCATGCGATGAAGGCTGCCATGCAAACAGTTAAATACATCTTACTCTTTTTTTATGCCACTTTTATCATCAATCTTACTAAATCTGTATTTAGACACAGACAGATGAAAGGGTGATTACAAATGATCTAAACCAACTTATAACATCACACAACATCCCATCTATGTAGTTGAGGTTGCTATGCCAACACATGAACCCTGGCACACATAATGAAAGTAACAAAGCTTTAAAAATGTATGTTTGAGCCAGATGACCTTTCAACAAGTTTGAAATACAGAGCAGCTTAACCCTGATCAACCTGTTTAACTGTGTGTATCTGAGGCCAAACAATGGTGAGGAAAGCGATAATTTAGCAATGCCAACAAGCTATTTAATGTTAGATATCCATCCAAACCTACAGCTGTAACAGTAAAATATGTGTAGATAAGAAACACAGTATCATTGCCATATCAAAACTGCCAACAATGGTCTTCACTGCTTCCTGCACTGACTCTTGTTTACCAGTCCAGGTGGTTTGTATTGTGTTCTGGTGGAAATGCC
This sequence comes from Scomber scombrus, assembly GCF_963691925.1. NCBI lineage: Eukaryota > Metazoa > Chordata > Actinopteri > Scombriformes > Scombridae > Scomber > Scomber scombrus. The sequence goes on from NC_084976.1 coordinate 2,111,636, forward strand.
ATGCTGCATATAAATCATATGTCTTCCTCACTTGGACTAAATTTCTTGGAATTGTTTGGTGAAACACTCATGCCAAATGGACAGGTTGCCTTCATAGCTTGCATTGGTTAACTCTCTGCAAGGTGCCATTCTCTCAACTTGATTCATGTTCATAATACATTCAATCGAATGCCGAGGATTGAGCAGTGTGTCGTATTTGGACATTTTTCTGTCAGTGACAACAATACAGAGCTGAATGTATGAGCTGGGAAATAAAGGTAATAGCTTCAAAAAATGAAAAACAACACCGAAGCCATTAACAGCTGCTGATGACATTTCTAGGAGCAGATGAAAAGGCCACCAAAACAATTAACACTTATTCTGATACAATGTTGAGTTTCTTGTGGCCTTAACAGAGTCGACTGATGAGAGGAGACAGAATAAAAACTAACCTAACCTTAATTCTAAATTTAAACAATAACCTCAACCTCAAATATATGCAGGCCCAAATGTGAAGTACATGTTGGCTGACTGTATGAGCCCCATAAGGGATGTAAGTGGGCTAAGCTGGCATGGGCATAAACAGGGCAATTTGTATTGGCCCTATATTGTTTCAGAAACATGGGCCCCACATGTGAAGCCCATGTGGGCTGGCTATATGGGCCCCATTTACAGTCCATTCTGATCCCACTTAGACCCCATATGGGCAAACACAGGTGGGGCCACCATAGAAACTGTGGATAAACCCACTTGGGACCCATATTTGCAGCCCACATGTCACCCTTATGGGGCCCACATGGACATGCTGGCTGGGTTTTGACTGTATAAAGAATTACTGAATGTTATTTTAATTGGAGTTTGAATTATTTCACACTACTTAATTTATAATACAATTAATGGCATTTATTTAACACCAAACACTGTGGGGTCACAGAAAAAGCCTCTATGTATCCTTGAGAAAACACTCATTAACTTCAAACATCAACAAACATATGCTTAATTTGGAATACATAGACAGACCACCCATATGTGTATGTATTGCATTGACCAGTGGTTTCTATGGAAGCTTGCAAAAGAGTCCATTAATTAGACTGCCAGTTTCAATCCATGTCCAGCTTTTTCAATTAGGGTAATTGTAACCCTCACAGGGAAATGGCCTGCTTGCTTGTTAAATTAGACCTTTTCCATTTACTTTACTGTTGAACAACCCTCCCTGATTTAAATCATTGAATACATGCTTTAATCTGCCTATTCTAGGGTAAAAGCTATTTATATTTAGAGGTTAACAAATATCACAGACTTACAGTGAATATGCCGCGCTCAGTTAGCCGTGATATCAGTGTCTTAGCACATGTATCTAGAGTGAGGGAGCAAAATGAAGAACCCTGACTGGAGCAGAAAACAGTGAGCACATCTGCAGCTCAGGATATTGTAATGCACTTCCAGCAGCACTTCCTCTTTACCCCCTAAAAGTTATCAGAAGAGAGTCAGGAAGCCTTTGAAGTGATGCTGGTGGTGACGCTGCGCAGGGAGCCGCACAGGATGAGTGTACAGTACAGCAGCTGACACAGAGCACAGCACTCAGCTCAGGATGATGCTGTTTGATCTGAATAAAGCTAATAAGATGCATGTTTGTACATACCGCTACACTGTTTGACCAGTGGCGGCTATTTAAGACCAATTAAAATAGTTTGGGAAATTCTTCAAATCACATTTTGCTCGTGCTAAAAAGTTTCATGTTTCATCTTCCTGCAATTTCACAGCCTGGTCAAACCATCCTAGAAAATGTAGCCTCCACTATTCCAGCTTGTGATTGAAAGGTCATGACTTTGACAAGCAGAGTACATCTGGGATGGCAAGGGAAAGAGCAGCTCTTGCCCGTTTCTCCGGTGCAGTGCCCTTGAGCAAGGCGCTTAACCCTTTAAATGCTCACTGGCCAACAGACTGTACCGGACGGTGGTCTTACAAGGCTGCTTTTAGGTGAGAAATGTGTGAATGTGGAGGAGAACAAAAGAGGACAAGTTTCCAGCTAACCTGACATTAATTAATCCTAACATACTATTCGGTTCTCCCCACAAAAACACCCTAAATAACATATTTAAGCCTGAAATTGTACGACTTTTCCTAAAGTGGCTGAGAATCTACAAAAAGCTATTCAAATGTTTAATTTTTATTGCAGCTGGCACACAGCTGGTATGCTGGTATTAAAGGTTATCATGAAACCTACCATTCAAATGTTGCATCTTTCATTTTCAATGAATAAATAAACACAAATAATGATGGTTGTTATGTTCTCCCTTTAGATATATCATCATAATATAGTGTCATTTTGAATGTATTCATACACCATAAAATAATAGTGTCAAACCAAAAGAAAACATGAATGCAAAATACAGTAATTATGAACAGTATATAAGGGTTAATTAAGGTAAATAACAAATTGAAGTAAGCCATAAAATCCAAAAAGAATATAAAAACAAAATAAATAAATAAAGCAAGAACAAATCATTGATTGGCATTGATTGACAGCTCTCTATTTCAGTGTTGTCAAATCTCTCATAGACAACCCATCAGGAACCACTTTCAGAATTAATCACAGCTTAGAAACTGGCCATTAAATTGCAGAAACTAACTGTTTGATACTTATGATGTCTGGTTTAAATACTGTAGTTGTTGACGAGGTTCTAATATATTCACCATGGTAACGTGTACTTCGGTGTAATTCACAGTCAAAAATCACTTAATGGATGATTCCAATTTATTATAGATTAGGTTCACTGTCGGTAGTTTTGTCATGAATCATTTTTACTGGTTTACCATTTATCAAAGTAACTGTTAAGTTCAGAAAAGAATAGAATATTTTCACTCAGACTAAACTAATTTAGATTAAAGCTTCTAAATATTTTAGGATTTCAAATTTCCCTTTGCTGTTTCAAATTGCTATTTCATTAGATCAATTTGTTATTTTTAATATCCACTTTCCTTTTTCAGTCCTTTTTCTTTTTTTTTATTGAATTATGGTCTGGTCATTTTGAGCACTAAAATAATAATCATTACCTATTTACCATTTTCTCTTTTTAATTTTCCATTTTCTTTTCTAATTCTAATTCTGGGTAAATTGATCCTTCTTAAAACACTGTGATCAAGCTGAAAGGAAGGAGATGGCCTGGTGGTGTAAGATGCTCATCCTACTGTAGCTCCAATGCAACAATGCAGTGAAGTTTAGGATGACTTCAGAGTCTACATAATGACATCTTAGCACAGATATAAATTGCATCTCTAGATTTAATATACCACCAGGTGAGTAGTGGTGGAAGATGACCTACACTGAACACACTCACAATGCTGTTATTCTAAAGCCAACAAGTGCATGCTGGGTCTGGCTAACATGCAGGTGCATCATTATCATGTAACTTTTGTAGGTGTGCACAGTTTTAGACAATCCCTGCCACAGGTGTTACTGCTGAGTAATCAATATGATTAAAATGTGAAAAGAAGGTTGAGTGGGTCAGTCATGTTATCCAATGAGGAGGAACAGCAGTTTGGCAGACTGTGGAGCACAAAGCTTGCAGATTGTTGTTAACATTGCTTACATACTGTACATGTGAGGTCTGTCATGTGATGCTCTACTCTTCTGTTTATTGTGTAAGAAGTGTTAGGCCATTTCACTGTAGAAAGAGACATTCACAATCACTGTTTTATGGTCCAGGAGAACATTGTATAGAATATGATGAATACAACATGTTTGAAAGCTGATTTTTGATTTTTTTTTTTTTTTTTATAAACTTAGGTCAAACTTGCATATTTAAAAATGTGTATCAGCTGCACAAAAATTAAAACACTGTGCATTTTATTTCCATTTTTGTATAGTGGGGGTCCCATTATGAAAAGTCCAGCTAATAGAAATGTGTATAGGATGTTTTTACAGCTCTCAAATGTAAAAAAAATGGGTAAAATCGGACCCTGAACAGTATGTGAGGGTTAAATGCTGATAATCTAGGCTTCTAAGGCCTAACAAGTGATGTGTATAGTGTTAATTAAAGTTGCATCTACTACAGTGTATTGTACAGTATGCATACACTGCAAATGTCCCATCTATAGCAGTTAGTAATTTGGTTTTGACATGTTTCTACTATTGCTGGTGAGTGCTGTACTATTATTATTACCAATAGGACTGATTGCCAAAATTACAAACATGAAACATTGACGGTCATAAACTGGAACTATCCTTTAATGACGACGCAGTACATTTGCACTACAAAAGCAGTCACCATGATGTAAGATGCACACTCAGAGAAGAGTGTACCAGGCAGACAGTGTAGTTAACTGTTCAGTGTCCCTACAGGCTGCTGAGGCGGAGTGTTGTGTTGACCAGCTAAGATGAACTGAGTGTGAGGTCCCTATCCCCAGCGCAGTTTACAGTTATGTTTAATTCAAAGCAAACATCCTTTATTTATTTGCTCCCTTCTCTCTAAAGTGTCTTCATATTTTTCTGCAAATTTCCCCCAACTGACCTTCATCCCATCTTCTCCCTTTCTCAATTTCTCTTGCTTTCTCTCTCTCTCTAGCACACACACACACACACACAAAAGCACACACTCTTTTCACTACACTGTTCCTCCTCCCACCATTTTCCCCTCCTATTTAAGTAGAGATTGCTGTCTAAAAGCGATGAGGCCTGAACGGGACGTCTTGGGAAATCAAAGCGGCTCCCCTCCCACGGTACCAATGTGAGCTCGCAATGAACACACACTTTGTGAAAACTCTAAACCATGGCAGGCAATCAGGAGTCACAAGGCACTGATGGGCGGTGTGTTTGAGATGCATAGATTTCCCCTCAGAATTACAAAGGAGAGATCAGGAGAAATCACAGTTCAAAAGGGGAAACCTGACAAAAGAAGGAAAGGGAAAAGAGGCACAAAACAAACACATGAAAAATTCCACATGCGGTTTCAAAGAGTAGAAGATACCAGCAAGAGATAACACACACATACACACACTAACACACACACACACACACACTGCCTCTAGAAGTGCAGATAAAATACCCACCCACAACCAGTGATCCTGTTGGTTGTGATGTCGCAGCACTTCCAAGAAATGCCTGAAGTGTTTCTTTATTCTCCAGTCAGCAGAGTGTGAGACACTTCCTCCAAGAGAGAGAGATAGAGGAACTTTCTCCTCACACGTCTGTGAATGCAACACTCAGGACAGTTCGCTCAGCGCGTGCACAGTCACTCAACAGCGGGACAAAATTGCACTGAATATGGATGTGATTGCATAAAGCATCAGGAAGCATCAGGTTCATTAAAACTGAACTAAACATCTAAAGCATCATTTCAGCCTACAAAAACACAATGTGGGGCTGCAGGGATCACTTAGTGAAATTCATGCTCTTTGCCCAAATAAATTCTGGTATAATTGACTAAACGTCATTCTGCTGCCGACCATTTATCCCAAACATAGCACTCTCAGTTGGATTGATTTCCGAACTCCAGGCAACTACCGGTTACCTTTCACTCTTATGAAAATGAATTGAAGTTTAAAGAGTAAAGCTGGCATTACTCTACTACTACTACATTTCTGAAGACTCATGAAAAAGCCACTTTTAGCCATCCCTACTTTGTCAGCTCCCAAGCCCTTTGGTTCCCGCTGAAGACGTAAAAGGTGACACAAATATATTGTCTCATTTTTTTAAAGGCACAGTAACATGGACCTGAAGGGTCTGTGGGATACACAGGTACAAAGGATACATAAGGTCATACGCACACATATCTATATATACACACACACACACACACACACACACGCACGCACACACACACACACACACACACACACACACACACACACACACGCACACACACACACACACACACACACAATATTTTTTTAAGCCTCAGTAACAGCTGGACACTAGTTTTAAGCAAACTTTACTCAAACAGGAGGAAATAATGCATTTGTTGTGGACTTTTCAGCTATAAATAAATATAATGTTGGTGCTTCAGTGAGTATTAAAGAACAGTCAGAAACAAATGAGGATGCCAGCTTCATTCATAGCTAGCTACAGCAAATACTGACATAAAATGACTAGAATGTGTCAGATTGCTGTAGCTATACAGGTTGTTGTAAGTTGACTTAATTGGATTTTTATTTTTTTCATTCAATGTGAAAAACATTTAGTCAACTGTTCCTAACAACTGCTGCTGGATGCACTCCAAAACCTGACTGTCACAGTGCCAGTATGAGTCGGGTGGGTGTGGTTTCCACTTTCATTTGGAACACAAACATGCTGACTTGAATCGAGGACACTGGGCAGCGTGTAAACACAATACCATGTGTACCATCACACAACGATAAAGACATATGTCACATGGCTTATAGTGGACGTTTTATAGTAGTGGAAGTTTTATAGCCGAATATATTGTTCCTGCTTTTTCAAATGCGGCCTACACTCTATTTAAGGGGTATTTCTGCTTAAGGTGACAATGGCAAATCAATGTTGGCTAGGAGTAGCTTGGATTCAGTTCAAATAAACAACAGTCCTCATCTTCTTCGAAATGAAGGAAGACTCAGTGTGACAGTCATGTGCATCTGTATGTTCAGATCATTTTGGAAAAGAGGAATAAGATGTGTCAGGTTTGGTTCAATATGAATATTATCATTGTTCAGTTTCAAATGAGGAACACTGTAAAAACATTCCCTATTGATGTAATGAAGGTCACTCTGAGAGAGCTATACAGCTTCCAAGGCCAATTTGAGGTACAGAACATTGTTGAATGCAAGCTGAGTGTTCTGAAGACGACTAAATGTTCTCTGGGATGGATCAGCTATCTGCAGCAGGTTTCAAGTCTCAGAACGTTCTGGAATGAACTGAAACCGAAGACTCTGGGATCAGTCTGAAACTTTGTGCTCGGTTAACTTTGGGAAATGGTTGCAGTGATGTAAAGAGTGCTTAATGAGCTCATACTAGCAGAATCACTACAGTCCTTTGAAACTAGGTTAGTCTCAGCTGTACTGTACAGTGTAATCGTATCATTTCATGAGCTCATTTCTATTTTGTGAGCCATTCTTGGGTTTGAAACTCTGCTAATGAAACTGAACTGAAATCTGCAGTATCCTGACTGTTTAAGTGTTACAGCAATAGAAAAAAAAATAAAAACAGAGAATCGTGGTCATGACCGTTGAGGTTCTGGGTGGTCAAGCACCAAAGCAGCTTAAGGCAGACAATTCTATGTCCCCAAATTCTTTGATCTGTAACCCAAATATGACAAAAGCAGTGGGAGTAACCCTAAGGGATACAAATACAAAACGCTCCACTGACCCAGGAAACACAACGGTGTGTTGTGTGGTGCTTTAGCTGGAGGGCAAACCAGAGAGTCACTGGCTCTGTAACTATATTGATGCATTTAAACTGCAGTAAAGCATCCACCCTGCTTTACACAGCCTCCGGTGCCAGGAATGGAGGCTGATATTAAGTTGGGTGAAAACGACACATCGAAAATAATTGAAGGAGAGCTGTTGTTTATTACAACTTGGGTTGTATTGTTTTAGCTTTGGATATATCAGATAAAATAACACGGTGCTCACCAGTCTAAAATAGGTGGGTCGGGGTGAGAAACATGGGCGTCTACCGTCAAGTACTGCATAAGATTCTCAAAGAACGAGGCTTCAGTATCAGATTATGATGTAAACACTTGCAACATCTGTCAGCAGTACTGCACAACAAAACCATTAAACAGGTCTTATTCAAAGGTGACTGTGGATTAACCTTTCTGTATGTCTGTTAGAAGTTCCTGTTTGAACAGATAACAATCATTGGGCTGGATTTGATACTGAAGAAAAGAGTTCAAATAACTAAGCAGAGTTTATGTACAATGGACACTGAACAGGAAGTGATGCAAGTGTCTATCTGCACACATTTGAGTGTTGTTCACATCATTTTCAAAGCACTGAATAATATACTAAATACACAGCTTATTCAGATACATCATATATATCATATCTGCATAAACTGACCATTAACATTGAATACATTGTTAGGAATGTAATAGAACTTAGAGACAATTGAAGTTATTAATGTGTTGGTCAATAGTTAATAAAAAAGCAGTTTAAAATGGCTTATCAGTGTATCCATGTCTAATAAAGATTTATCATTATAAGATATCAACTGTGTTATACTATCAAGCATTTATAAAACAGTAATGGATGCTTCAAAGAATTATAGTTGTTAACATTCTGACTGTATTGTCCTAATTTCTAACCTGTGTTTTTATCTCTTAATTCTAGTATTGGTTTACAAGGTATAAAGGATTTGGTATTTTTCTATTGCTGTTTACATTCTTGTATTGTTATATTGTGTATGTATTCTGTATCAGTATCTATCTAACATATTAATAAGAAGTCATGTCTACATGAAACTATATTCTACTGTGTTTTAATGTGTAATAACAGCAGATATATAAGTGTGATTAAAATAAAATTTCCCTTAAAAAAGAGAAATTTGGGACAAATTGATTGATTTTGCCGGCGATGTAATTGATAAATTAATGACCTAAAATACATGCACTCAGAAGCTGTTTACAGTTCTTGGATGCAATGAAAGGCCTGTCAGTGGGCCAGAAATTTACTTTAGCACAGTAACAACTAAGGATTTTGTGTTTGAAGATGTGTAAATAAGATGGGTTTGGAGTTATGGGTACTTCAGCAAAAAATTGACGGATCTAAAATGTACAACTTCTCAGTTTTTGGGGGATGGTGCAACCTTCAGGCTACACCGGTATTTCATTCACTGTGTATCTCCCAACACATCACGCTGCTGACTTATCGGACTGACGACTCTATTAAGGTTGAGAGCCGTGAAAGAGCCTGACTGTTGTACAAATAAGCAATCGCGCTCACACACACACACACACACACACACACACACACACACACACACACACACACACACACACACACACACACACACACACACACACACACACACACACACTACTGAGACACTTACAGATGCAGCAGTAGGCTCTCATATAATGGATGGCACTTCAATCTAAATACAAGCTAATGAAAGAACCACCCTGCCATTGAGGATATTATTGACATATAATCCCAGCCTCTGGGAGAGGGAAGCTGTCATCCACCATCCACATGCCAATCTAAATGGCCTGAAATTTTAATATGACATTTCAGGGAATTGGATTTATGGCATATCAGCAGAAATTCAGTCGATTGACAGATAAGAGTTGTGTGGTGCAGAAAGAAGCTTGTGCTGGTATTTGTCCCAGTGGTGCTGCATTCTACATCGATTTTCCTGGAGGATTATTATTCCAGCTTCTTTAGTGACTCGAGGCAGGATATGGGCTAGAGTCTACCTTCCCCTCAGCAAGATCATTCTAATTCATAACCCCTTCCAAATGAGTTATTGACTTGGAGAGGCTTCTCTGCCATTCTCAATCAGAGGCTTTTACTTACAATATATACAGCTCTGGTTTCCAAACACCTGTCTCCAAGGCAGCGGGATGAAGGATGGAGACATCTGGAAGACCCGCACGGAAATAGAGCGATATCAAGTGATGAAACATCCCCTCCGGCAGCCTTATTGGAGATCCATAGGTTTTGAATTTTGCACAGCTTGTTGTGCAAATTCTATAGGCATGTTTAACATTGTTGAATGTACCTTCAGGTCAGCACTTAGCACTGCTTAACCAGCCATTTATATAGATTTAAGGAGATGTCAGTCATTTTTAGGCAGCACAACTGTATGTTTCTTAGACAGGAGTCAGGTGAGAAACAGTTGGATAAGTGAATTAAGCAGAAAAATGGATTTGAGAAGTGTCTACTGACTTTTTGATTCAGTTTCACATGTTTTTGCCCAGACCTTGTTATGGAAAGTGTTGAATGCAATCATTCTTAATTTGAAGCTTCATTTAACCAAATTTCATTTTCATATTAACATTGAATCCTAGTGAAAAAACTCAGAATCAACAAATGAGATTGACCACTTTTAGTTCATTGTTCTGGTTCTCTTACACATATGTGGACAAAATTATTGACTTTAAATCTCTGAAAGCTAGCAGGCTTACTTTGGATTCAAAATTTAAAAGAGGTTAAAGTTAAGGATCACTGAGTCTTGACTCACAAAGCTCAACCTTTGCATATACTCTTCATTCAGCGTCTGTCATTCATTGAAATGTTTAAAAGCAACTGAGTTCACATTATTCAGAGTGACTTTCAAGTGACTTGTGTTCTTATGAATAAGGACTGTCCTCTCTTTTAGAGTCAGAGACAGAATTATTGTGATTATTGTGTTCTTACAGCACCACAAAACCTTTGTCGGAAGAGTTCAGAGCTCTTCAGCGTACGAAATGTCTGACTTTGATTCTGGAGACCACAATTCTCATCCCGTCTCCTACCCACTGTCAACCCTGGTTTCCTTTAACCATGACAACTATCTTTTATTAGCTTTAACCATGAAGTTTTTGTTGCCTAAGCGTACCAGTCCTTTACCACAGAGGTGGCAGATCAATACACAGATGAAACATTAGTGTAAATGTGAGGCTTTTTGAAACAAACACTCACCATACCATCACGATGTACCATTGCAGATCAAGATTAAGGCCATGTTCAGACCATGCTCAGCAATGTGTCACTACCATGCAGGGTTCTGTGGAGGTGTGGGTGTGTCACCACATGGTCCATTTTCTGTGATGTATCTAATTGTAGCACAAGTAGAAATACTAACCAGAAATTCCAACTTGCAGCCCAAAACAGCGCCAAGCAAGTATACAGCAATTTACACCCCTGTACCCTGTGCTCTGGAAAGGACGACTGCTGTGGTTTTGTTGCTTAGCCCTATGCAGTCACGACCACTGAAATGTGAATGCACTGCCCCCATTCAAACGAATGAGAGGGCTGCGGTTTTTCACGCATAGTCAGATTTGGTCTGAACACAGCCTGAGCCCTGATGGAACCACACTGAATACAGGAAAGATCATTTTAATGCCCCTAGAGACCCTCAAAGCTCTGCTCATGTGTAAATGAAGGGCAGTCATACGAATTAGTATCAAAATATACAGAAGTCACTGTGAATTAGGAAAAACAGTGGTACACTGGAAAAATTATATATATTTCCGCCTTGGCCCTCAAGTGCATCAGAGTCATCATGGCAACAGGATGCAGCTCTTAGTGGACAGTGACTGATGTGTAGGACGAACCACAAGGATACAACAGTCAGAGAGCAGAGGACAGTGTGTCATGAGAAGTCCTGGCTCGTATTACTGACACAGTGATACAGGGAATGGATCTGGTCACTTATGTCCTCAGTGTGTTGCAGTACAGCAGGAACAGAGCGTCTCCATCACGGTAAGTCACCTCCAGCTCAGCCACTGTCAGCATCTAAGACTAATTACATCCACATACATGCCTTATGTGACAAAACCAACGGCAAGCAAAGACTTTCCGTTTCAAGCCGAGGGAAGGATGCAGAGAATCGGCTTTTAGAATAATCATTTCATGTGGCGCATTAAATGTCTTCACGCGTGGCGATATCATGAGCCTGAGAGGAACATGGCATCCTGCCCTCTCAGCCGGGAGAGACAGAGCATCTAAAGCCAGCCATATCAGAAAAACACACACTGTGCACGGGGGCTTAACGCCTCACCACCGCTCACCAGCTTCCCGCTCTCTTTGTTCCCAAAAAAATGTGAAATGATATATATATATTTTATCCATGTAACTGATTTGGCCAGCCTGAGATAGTTTCAAATTTTCTATAAACTAGCTATGAGTGAAATATGAATATTTTAAGCAGCTTAGCACTGATTTAAATATATTTACCAGCATAGTGTTGGCTGTGGGCCAAGACACAGTGTAATGCTCACAAAGCCACCTCTGCTAAAGAAAGCTGATAATTCAGACTGGCAGTGCTAAGGCAAATAAAGTCATTTAAGTAAAATATTTCATTTTTTCATGCTAAAACCTGCAAGGAGAATAGCACAGATATGGGTAGACACAGAGAAAATGTGTTACAGAGGGAAATTAGGCAACAAGAACAACTAACAGACCTAGGCATCCTTTATCAGAGGACAGTTTAAATATGAGCGTTTTATAGTTTACGCCAATGTTTACATGCATATAATAATGTGATGACTTGAATACTTGCATTCTAGTGATATCCCTGGGATGTTGGATATGGTGATTGCACGTATTCACTTACAAACTGACAGACCTATATCTAATGTCATGCTGCTGTATAGATTAATCCTTGTCGGCAGATGTAAACAAGCCAAGATTACTGTGGTTGTATCTCACGTCGAAACCTGTGCAGTTAATGCTGTAGTGTATGTAAAGGATTTCACTTTTTAAGCGCCTCTGCACAGCACAGATCCGTTACATGTTAAAAGTCATCAAATTGGCTTTGAATTCAATTATATATGTTTCTATCTGCTGATGAAGACCATGTGATGCGGTCAAAAGCCCTAGAAGTAAGGAAGTAAGTTGACACGGTAAAATCGTGTTTGTGAACTGCTTTTTCTAATCATTTATAAAAAAGTATGTATTTCATCAGATTACAAGTCAAGAAATGGTTGATTGCAATTTTGGTAATAGATGAATCGAAAGCTAAGAATATTCAACAAATGTTGGCATAAGCAGAATTACTACAAACATTTTAACTCAAATTCTAGGGTGCAAGCATTCTCCCAAAGTCTATGTCAACGATTTGGGTGATGAAAAGGTATTACATTGGTCCCCATGCATTGACAATGTTTCTTTTGATCAGGACTGGCCCAAGCAGGTTTCAGGCCACAAGTCAAGTTTGAATTGTCCCACAAACCAAATGTTTCCCAATTTAAGGTCAATTCACAAGCATGGTGGGCATGGTTTGGTCAGTCAGCTGTAGGAGAGAGAGGTTGGGCAGAGCTGGCTCAACAGGAGCAGCGCCAGGTGAGTTGATTAGCTCAGTTGGGGTGAGTTGACTAATCAGTCTCTCTTTGTCTCTGCAGTAGCGGCTGGACTGGGACGAGCTGCAGTCAAGGATGCAAAGTTTAAGTTTTTGTGGTTTTTGTGTTTTAAGTTTGTGTCATTTGTGGAGACGTGCATGCTACAATATAACAGTACAGTAACACAACTCGATACACTGATAAGTGTATGAAGACTGTGTCGGTTAAAAGCTCCAGAAAATGTAATTATAGCAAGTGGACTTTGAGTAAGGACCTGTGGAATTGGCAAACTACAATTCCAATTGTGATTTGGCACTATATAAATAAAGCTTGACTGATGGATTGATTGATTGATGGTCAAGACTGATCTTTTGTGCTTAACTGATTAAAGCACAAAAGATGGTTTGTTGGTTGGTTAAACATTTGATCACCTGTCAATCTAATATTACTACAAGCACTATTTGGATATTCTGCTGCTGAAGTTCAACATTATGCAATTCCTGTAAGTCTGTAGGGCTTGTCTTTGCTTCTATTGATGGGACTCTGCCACTCTTGCCAACAACACAGCTCTTCTTCAACTTATTCCAAACAGACATTAGATGTTTATAACAGTGTAAAACTAGAGGTTTATAACAGGGTTGAATCACTGTTAACAGTGACAAGAGAGGGCTAAATGTAATCTTTATTTTACTTATCACATATGGCTGGCAGGAAACAAGCAATAAGGACCCTCTACCTTATAAACATGAGCACTGCACTCTACATCTGTTTAAATAAGACCAGTCAAGCTGTACTCCTTAGTAGGAAATCATCATAAACTGGAAGAACAAGTGAAGGGGAAGTGATGCCATGGTAGAATGCGTGCTCTGCTGCCAAGGGCACAAAAAGAGTCACTGACATATCATATGCTTGAGTTACCCTCAATGAAGGATGACACAATGAGTGTTGCCATTCTCTGAAACTGCTGAACTTATTTCCGTCTCAGCAAACATGCCTACTGGCTGAAAACAGGTTCGCAAAGACTGTATAGCAGGAGGAATATACAGTGCACTTACTCTTTCTGTCTTTCACAGGCATTAACATTAATGTAATTCCTAGTCCGTCTGGGGAACTGGTTAAACCACTGGTCAACTTCTGTGCCCAAGCAACACTTTGGTCTTGAGCGCGATATCTCAGTAACTACTGGCCAGATTGCTGTAAAATCCAGTGTGCCCATTCATGGTCCCTAAAGGATACCTCCAAATGAATTTTTGCCAAGTGACACCTTCAAGCAAAAGTTTATGCTTGACCAACAACTTCTATAACAAGTTATTCTGAGTACTAGAAAGCCAGTCTACCAGACCTCACTGCTTGTCGATACAGTTTTTTTTACTGTATTCTGGTCATTGTTGATGATTTGAGACCTTCTGACCTTTTCTCTGGTGCTTCTCAGACCAGAATATTATCTTCTACACAAGAAATATCAAACTCTAATAAAAAATCTAATGTCATGAACTTCATCCTTTACATTTAGGCTCCCCAGAGATTGAACCCTTTCCATTTCAGACAATCCATGAGTTGCAGTCGTAGCAGATCGTCAACTGTGCGCACAAGATATCGCAGAGAAAAACGGAAATTTACAGTACGCTGTCAAGGGGATAAATCTATTTCATAAGAGCCCAAAATTACACAGCAAAATGTGTTTTTGGTCCATGCATTCCAGAACGACAGCTTTTTCTGATTTGATGCCCCTGTCAGCAGTAATCAGCAGGAGATGATCATGTTCATAGTTTAAAAGTCTGATGTTTTACTGATGCATTTTTACTGATCCTCCTCCCTACATGGATTTTGTTGCACCATAATAACACCATTTGATTTTCTTTTTTTTGCTTTTGTAATAATTACCAAGACTGCTAGATGGCTTCAGTCACTTGAACATAAATATGTTGTTTTGGGGAACTCGCATAAACAACTCATCCTGTCATTCATCTTGGAGCGACATGATAAGTTGCTTCTTTCTTGGTAGCTAAGAACAGCGCTTTCATGATACCCAGTGTAATCAATATTGCAGCCTCTGGGGTTATAGACTTTAAAAAGAACCTTCAGTTTATTACAGCTTTATTGTCATAGCTCTGGCTATAACTTATGATAACATTTTATTCACCAAAGTAATTGCTGAGATTTGGGAGCATAGAAACACCATTAAAAGTAGGTCCAATAGGTCAAGAAACACAGACAGCATGGAAACAAGCCCCTAGGTTAGTAATATTCATTTGTAGGAGAAAATCAGGCAAAAGCTACCACTATTACACAAACTGGTCATTTGTCAATGCATAACACAAATTTACAGAACAACTTTCTGCTGCAACTCTGAATTCTGTACTGGATGTATTTCTGCAGAGTCTCAGATGTTTTGTACAGTGAGGGATTATTAATGATATTTCTTGTGCACTCACTTTCAGTTTAATTTCTAAATAAAGTGGTTTAGTTGTTCCCAGGACAAGGTATGGTGTACACTGTTACTGATACAATGCAGCTGATAGAACTGATGGCCAGAGTGATGATCAGAAAACCCAAAGTGTAATAAACCATCATCATAGAAGTCTGACTGTTTTAACGTTCATCTATTTTCTATTTTAAAAAAATACAGTATGTTAAAAAAAATGTATAACACCCCTCCAGGACATTTTTTTTTTTTTAATTTCAGGTAAAAAAGACACTGTTCTGTGTTTTACTTTAGCATGTGGTCTTCTTCAACACACCTGTCCATCTCAAGGTGTGCAAAAATTCTTCTCTTTGACGATCATCTATTGTAACAAGCAGTGGTGCTTTCTCCATCCTGTTTGGCAGTAACAGTCACACACATTCATATCAGAGGACGTGTTATCTATGTGGGCTACTGAGGAATTCTTCGAGAGAGAGAGAGAGAGAGAGAGAGAGAGAGAGAGAGAGAGAGAGAGAGAGAGAGAGAGAGAGAGAGAGAGAGAGAGAGAGAGAGAGCGAGAGAGAGAGAGAGAGAGAGAGAGAGAGAGAGAGAGAGAGAGAGAGAGAGAGAGAGAGAGAGAGACTGAGCCTTGCCCAAGGGCACCCCTGTAATGTTTGAAGAACGCCCAGTCTTACTGATCTCTGTAACCATGTTTTTTTCCAGATGGCAGTGTTCCACTCATGCCACTGCCATCAATTTCTTATATGAAGCAGATCTGAGCAGCAGTGCATATCACATCCTGTCCTCTCGCTCGCATGATAAATCCATGTGTGTGTTTTTTTGTCTTTGCTAAAGTCGGTGCATTTTGTTTATTCAGAGGAATCCTTGGTGCCACTGGTACTGGGTGTAGGTTTTACAGCATGTTTATCACCCTGCAATAACTACAGCGTGACATCTAAAAGATATTGCCTGAATGCTTTGGCAACACATAAATATTTTCTGTGATCTCTGTCCTCATCCCAATGTCAGAAAGCAGCCTTAGCCTTTGCCTGACATCAGCGGCTCTTAATTGAGTTGCATTGGAAAGCATTCACATGTTTCACAAACAAATTGTTATATATCATTTTTGAGTGAAAGACCTCTCTTGCAGAGCACTTAGTAGGGTAAGAAGTGCTGATGGTAGAGTGTATAAACTACATTTACACTGCAGAGAGGCATAATGAACACAAAGGCACCTGAAGGGGAACAGCAGTGAATTTCAGTCTAAATATATAAAAGCCCTGTGCTCAGCATTATTGGTTTTGTATAAGTGCACATTCTCTCATATGCGGTAAAAGGGAAAGCAGATCGTGTCTCGTATCTGTCATGTTACAATGAGAAGAGACTGTAAAAATGAAAAGAGTGCTCATGGAGGATCATTTTCAGGTGCAGTTTGGACTTTGAAGTTAAAATGGGGAAAAAAAAACCTAATTTGATTTTAAAAAGTAAAATGTCTCCCATTAATCTGCAGCAGCTCAAGGCTTTTTATGCCTTTAAGATATTACAGAGTGGAGATTTTGTTATCTGCTTTTTTCCATTAGATGGACTTGGATGATTACAATAATGTTCTAACCATGAATGTTATTCCTTGATAAAATGATTTGTTGTGTCCTTGGCTTAAACTAATAACTGGAGCCTCAAATATCTGTTCCCCATTCAAAACAGAAGTGCAGAAAATTGATTTCATCTTTTAAAAAGGTATGTTCCTTTAAAAAAAAAAAAGTTTAAATCCCCCTTTAACACGATTCCATCGAATCAGATCAGATTAGTTTCCTCTGATTGAGGTCAAATGTAGTTCAACCAGCATGCTTCTAATTGAAATGATAGCTTCGTTGCTAGTGGTGCATCACCTTGACTTCTAACACTTCTTCTAATTCAGCTTTCAAATTCAAGTAGGGAAGACGAAGAGCGGGTAGACAAATTACCGGAAAATCAGCCATTTGAGCATGAGGATTCGACTGTGTTCCTGTATCGATGTTTACTGAATGGAGCATCACGTTCAGGCACGGTGCTGGAGTAGTTGGAATATGATTGGGGATTGTAAGATTAAGAAAAAAAACACAATGAGGGGATCTTTTGAATGTGACAGATCACACTCTTGCTGTACAGATCATTGTGCTGCTGCTGAGGATGATCTCTCCTTCCTCAGCATCCGTCTGTTCTGCAGTTTGCTCATTTGCTTTATTCAGTATGGTTTCAGGTGTTAAGTATGGAGCTGTAATTAGGACATGGTTACCTAGTGTTTTTGCTTGTTTAGCATTAAGACTGAAAGTAAGGATGTGGGGGCGTTGGCAGAGTACATGTACCAACACTACTATGCCTCTATGTCATGTGTGTAGCCCATACAGAAATATAAACGTGGAAATATGTGCTTTTAGGGGAGAAACATACTGTAACAATGTCTTGTTGAACAAAAGTCAGGTGCAGTAACTGTGAGCACCTTCACAAAGTTCTCTTGTTGCAGTGAGGTTATCAGGTTTGTACCATTGTGCCTGTACAGAGAGCAAAACCAAAACATGTGTCCACCAACATTATCTAGCAACCAAAGCTAAAGACAGAATCTATATTACAATCCTACTCCTAAAGTCATTTGCACAACGTATACATGAACTCATCAAACAAGATCCATCATTTTTCAATTTCTTATTGTATTTTTGAACTTTGGACAGAGTCAGGCTAACTGTTTCCCATGATTCTGTGCTTTATGCTAATCAAGGTTAACCACATCCTGACTCCAGCTACTAAACACCAAGACATAAGATTGATATCAAATGTTTCAGCTCACTCAATAAAGAAAAAGCAAATAAGCCAACAAGTCTTCCAAATGAACAGATCACATAGGTCGTTGACCCATTGGAGCTTAATATAGCCTCCTGCTTTCCATAACCACTCAAACAAATCAGTGTCAAACATTATGATGCTTTATGGTATGACAGCACTGTGGTTAAGGTCTGGTTAGGTTAAGACACAGAATCTGCACCGTGGCTCAGTGGTTAGCACTGTTGCCTCACAGCAAGAAGGTCTTGGGTTGGATACCCGGCTGGTGTAGGGCCTTTATGTGTGGAGTTTGCCTGTTCTTCCTGTGCTTGCATGGGTTTCCTCCCATTGTCGAAAAACACATGTATGATAGGTTAATTCTCCTGTCAGTGCCTGTAACAAAGGTACTGACATAGATCTAGAGTTGGTCCCGGGGCGCTGCACAATGGCTGCCCACTGCTCTTAGACTTAGGATGGGTTAAATGCAGAGACTGAATTTCACTGTACAACTGTATGTGTGACAAATAAAGTACCTTTTTCACTTGGTTAGGGTTAGGGACAGATTAAGGTTTGGGTTAAAATGATCACTCGTAATGTTTCTACTTCCTTAAAGTTAGGCAACCTTTGTTGTCATGGCAGCAGTTAACACAATGTTAAATTTCTTTCTTTGGAAATTGGAAGCAAACAGCGTTCTCCTGCAGCAACTTACTACCATATTCCCACCCAACCTGTCTCCTTCTAATAAAGCTAAATCATCTTATGAAGTAACTATAAGTCATTTTTGGTGATGGTTTGGTGGTCATCTATAGGGTCCTTCTTCTTGGAAGGACAGGCTCCAATAAGTACATTTTCCTACATGTTCAACTCTTTCTATAGTGGTACTTGCAGTGGCCTTCTCTGCTTCTCACATTGTGTAGTTTTTCAGTGCTACAGTATGTCTCTGCTGGGTTCTGCTTTATACCCCTGAGGGTTTTTTTTATCACAGTCCCTGCTGAATCTTTAACATGCTGCTTGGATTCATATTATAATCATACTCAAGAGTCTTTCTGCCAATGTATATAAATACTCCAACCTCCTTTGATGTAAGCCTTTTCTGACTAGACTGCAATTCATAATCCATAACCTGCTTCATATATTCAACTTAAACCTTATTTTCCTTTTTTTTCTTCTTCTTCCAACTTAACTATTGATTGTGTTTGAGATTTAATCTCTCACTTCACTAGCGAGCGTGATGTAGTTTCAGTTGACTGGTAACGCTGCTCTTCAATACACACCCACAGGGGAAACACGGTCTCCAGCAGCTGAATCCCAAAAACAATTTAAACTCAGCGCAATACACACACACACACACACACACACACACATACAAACGCACACACACACTGCACTGGGACCTGCATGCTTACGTCCCGATTCCATTTATCCACTGACTGAAAAGTGCATATTTTCAGCATTAGATAACTACTGTGGGGAAGTCGGCTGTTCATTGCTCAAGTGATGCTACGTTCTTGTCGTATTGGATTTTTTTTTGTAAACAAGGTCTGCCAACTGAGGAAAGCTGTTCATGTCATCTTCCTCCTAGAAATACAAGTGGAATGTGATGCAGTTTTTTTCTCAGGCAGCGTTACCTCCCATGTGGCGTCACAAAATGAAGAAGTGTGACAACACGAGCAGTAAACAGAGTGGGCAACCCACCAAAGTTGGCAGCACAAATATTAAACATGGAAATGATTATTGTTTCTTATATTGTGCCGCTGCTGGAGATTTTTTTTTTTTGCTGTGTGAGCATATATTACCATTCAGAAGCTACAGACAGAAGGAAATGGTGCAATTTTAAACATGATGGCAAACACAGGAAAATCAAGAGTGTTAAAAGTCAGTAAAATGTGCATCATTAAATATTAAACTTCTGCAAGTTAGGGTAAAGTTCATTCACTTTTCTTTGTAGAAACAGAATACCTTAAGTATAGATAATCCATACTGATGTCAAGATGCTACTGAACTGTGCAGAAGTTTGTAGTTGTGTTTCTATCTCAAACAGTTGGAACATTCTAACACTTAAATGTTGAAATCTGACTTTATGATGTGGTAACTCTCAGGCTGAGCTGTTGGTTGTAAACAGCAGCAAATCTGAAGTTTAGTTAGTATAGTTTAAACAAGTCAAACATTACAACTACTATCATTAAAATATGTGTATGTTGTATGTATGTTAGTTGTATATAACTAACAGTAGATTTCAGGTTTACATCTCAGGTGTGAGGCGTTATATTGTTGGTGAAAATGTTCCCAAAAACAGAAGGATGGAAGACAGATCTTAAGATATACATACATAATGTAATATGTTATATAATATGATCAAAATTAGAGTGCCAATGAGATTGAGTTTTTAAAAAGTACATTTGGTGGACAAATTCGGAGACACTGTTTCTACATGACCTCAAATGTGTCTTTGGTATTAATGCAGTTTCTTATTATTTAATACCTGACATCTACAGTATGACAGTGTTGATACAAGCCAAGTATCTAGCTCTACTGAGAATGGTAAGTAATCAAATCTTAGTCAAGTCTTTGGCACTGATAGATTGTGTCTTTTTAATGTTTTCGTAAATGAATTAACTGATCAAATGAAATAGAAAAATACCAAAACATCTGTGTTGTATCATATAATTTCTATAATTTATTTCTGTTTTGGGAAAGTTATATAAGCCCATTGATGCTACAGTTTTTTTTCTCTGCACTGTGCATGATGCTTGTCTGAAAAATATGCCCTTAACAATGCAAACCCTCAGTGACTCAACAATGAGGCTATAAAACCATCACTAAACAACACTGCATACACACACACACACACACACACACACACACACACACACACACACACACACACACACACACACACACACACACACACACGGTCATGTGAATTAAAGATGCATCATACACTCCGGCCAGAAGATAATCCACTCCACACAGACACAGAGAGCGGGAAAAATAGGCACATATCAGCCAGTCACACGCTGTATTCTGTATCACAGAAAGGAGGTTGCTTTGGTCTTGTACAGTGTTTTGTTTTGGCTCTGAGCTGAAGGTCAGAAGTCGGGCTTCTGACAAATGTACAGATGGGTCCAGAGTGAATAGACTGCTCAGACTGAGCCTGAAAAAAAAGGCTTTCCTTCCCTTTTGTTCATCCAGCTCCACCCTCAGGATCCCTATCAGACATGTGGGCAGTCTACTACTTTGTAAATAAGGTTTAATAAGGCCTGCATCATAAAATAATGTATTTTCACTGTATCATGTTGTTTCTGAAACCCCTCTCCCTTTGCTCTCAGGCTTCTTTTCTGTACTGAGGAGTAGATAAACATGTTTGAAGTGATTTTCCATCAGACTTTCTGTCCTTCTATAATCCACCACTGCCAGACACTCTGACAGCTCTGTTTGTGTCCTCTGTGAGTTGGACCGTAAAGCAAAGCAGCACCTTGGCCTCACAGTCCTGCCCAGCAGTGGACATTAATAGCCCCTGGGTTCTATCATTTATAAGTCTTACTTTGTTAGTCTGAGTTATGGACTTTTTTTAAAACTTGCCTTTGAAGAGTAAATTAGAATAATAACCTCCTATTGAGTGAATAATGTCATCTTTCAACACAAACACAGATATAACATGGCATTGTCATAGCACCATAAAACCATTCAGGGTAGGTGGATGGTTGGGTATACAACCACCTGACTTTGACTGATGTTCATGTCTCAGCTTTGGTAAAGAATAGTGGCCTAAACAAAACCAAACCCAGTTTTCAGTAGTGATACAGAATGAAAATGTGCTGAATTTTGCAGAATGTGTTTTGCTTGTAATGTGATAAATTTAGAATAAAAATAGTTTTCAATGAATTAGAGCTCAGCTACAATGTTCTGAAAATACCCACTGATATAAAAACTCCCACTTATCTATCTACATGTTGCTCTGTTAGCAACGAATAGTGAAGTCCAATTTTATATGTCCAGTGTGACCAGCTACTCACACAAAGTCACATTTAATTGGCTGAACTTTTGTAAATGCCTCTGACACATTATGAGCAAACATTTGAAACTATTTTACGGGGAGAGAAAAAGACGTAGTGATGTGGAAAAAATAAAAAATAAAGAAATGATTTTATGACATATATGTGGTATATAATAAATAATAAATAAGCAAGTAACATAGAGAGACAGGATTAAAAGTGGGGGAAAGTCATTTTCATGTCACTGGGTCTTAACATTTTGAGTTTTACAAGCAGTATCTTTATCGGTCAATGTTAAATAGACTGTACTTTTCTAGTCTTTTTGACCACTGAAAGCACTTTTACACTACATGTCACATTCACCCATTCACACACATTCATACACTGATGGCAGGAGCTACCACACAGAGTACCAACCTGCTCATCAGGAGGCTCTAACATTCACTCAGGAGCAATTTGAGGTTAAATATCTTGCCCAAGGACACATCAACATAACCAAACCTTAACCATAAAGGTAGCAAATATCTTTTTCTTGTCTGTTTCTTTGTACACAGACAACGGAGTTATTCTTTGTTATTCTGGTACTGATGTGTTCTTTGCTGTTTCCCTGTTGTCTTGTTTGGTGTTGGACAGGTAGTGTATGGTGAGCTTACAGAGCTTTTTCATTGAAAACAACAGCATTCAGCTGCTGGAGACCAGGGTGATGAGAGTACTGAGACTGAACAGAAACAGTAAAGTTACACAGTGGTAAAACCAATACTATGAACTGGAGGAGGCTACAACATCCCATAGAACTGAATCTTCTTTTGCACATAGAGAGTGTGATGTCATGAAGCCTAATATTCAAATGTTGTTGCATCTTTCACTTTCAATGAATTAACAGAAATGATTATGGCTATGATTTTAGATAATGTGAGATCATAATATAGTGTGATAAAATAGTGTCAAATCTACACATAATACATTGGTGGTTCAAAATGAGGCACTAATGTGGCACTGATTATAAGCAATAGTTAAGCAGAATATGAACAGTATGTAAAGGTTCATGTTCATTAAAATCAGTTCTATCCCCAAAAGATAAAAAGAAAATAGAAATTAAAGATGATGAGGTAAATTAGCGCGTTGATTGAAGAATGCTGTGATTGTCACCTCTCATTTCATACCTAATGATCTCCACTGCACCATGATCTGCTTAGCCGCACATTGTTTCTACGCAGCTCACATTCTCCACAAATCACCTTGTTTACAAGTCATCAGTGAGGCGGGGGCCAGAGGCGGGGGCCAGATGCAGGCGTCGGAGCGGCCCTGGAGGATAATGTCAACTTTTCTGTTCAGCTATTGACAGGCGAGCTTCTCAGACAGAAGGCGAGAGTTTTTCTAGCCTTGACCTGCAACCTTTAGCTCGTCTGGCCCATTAGATGATGACCTTCATACTAATACTGACGGCAGCAGCCAACACCGACGCACTTCATTCATTCTCTGCTCTGCAGAGATCACAGAGACATAGAGTGCCTGTATATACATTTATATATATATATATATTGATTTATTTATAGGTAGACAAATGCTGCTTCAGATTGGTTCTTGAATGCAAGAAACCTTGTGGGTCTCCATGACTGCGAGGCTTTGATGAAACACTTTGTAGATAATGCGTGACTTTCCATGCTGTTAAAAGTTGGACCACTTCCCTCACCTCAAATTTTTTATTTTTTTTCTTAACGCTGCTTTTCTAAACAGATCAACAGTCTTTCCATCAGAGGCTCAGGCTCATGCCATGAATGTGTGACATACATTCTGCTGTATTCCTGTGAAGTGACCCTGCATACGCCTTCTCCTCCACACAAGTAATCCAATTTCCTGACCTCACCTGTCTGAGATACGGCTCCTCTAAAAACTGCATAGCCTTTCAGAAGACCCAGCAGACTAGAGTCATATAGTAACAGAGCCGGCAGGTCACATGTTGCTGCGGTTCAGTACAGCTGGTCTGTATGCAGCTTTATTTTCAATAGGCCTCGACATGATTCAGCTGTGGTTTCTATCATCAGTGAACATCAGAATCTCAGCGTCGGTCTTCAACACACTTACAGTATACATAAGCAAAGAAAGTCCCAGCCAATCACATCATCTGAACTCTACTATTCTTATTATATTTCCTTATCCTCTGCACAGCTGTTTAAAAAAAACATCTCTGGTCCAAAATGTCTTTTAATAACTCTCTCTGGGAATCTGTAAAAAAGTTCCTTTTTTATCACATGGAGCTGGTCAGATTGATTAAAAACAACAGCTGTGATATAAAGTTCCTACTCTCAGCTTTTCCTGTTGTGCTTATATTTCAAAATGGAAAAATAGTTATCCGTCACATTGCACAGTAATTCTTAAAATGACAACAAGCACCTAATTTGAAGCATTGATACAATAAATGAATGAATTTTTGAAACACATCCAGAAGCTTTATTTTGGGATTACTGCATGGATAGCATCTCTTTAAAATGGTTTCTCGGAGTCAGAGCTGCTCAGGAAGCAAAGGGCATCCCATTTGTTAAGTTAAAAATTCACTTGCTAAAAAAACATTCCGAAGTATTAATGGTGAAAAAGTGTCAGATTGGTTGGTATTTACCACATTAAGGGCCTGATTTACTAAAGGTCTGCGTGTGTAGAAACGTGTGCAAACTTGACATCACCCGCAAAAAATGTGCAAGCTGATCTACTAATGCAGTGCACTGAGGTTTGCGTCTTTCAACTGTGTAAGATAGCATGCGCTGTCCATTTAGTACAAAACCCTCATTTAAATACTGTTGTCTCCACCCTGTTGCACCTGTTTTCATTTACAGTTATTCTTAGTAGATCACCTGCAAAACGCACGCAAACGAAACACGCAATCTATTGCACTGTGCACACAATTTAGAATCCACTATTTAGGATCTTAGTAAATCAGGCCCTAATAGTTTTTCTTGCCAGCAATCCTACAGCAGCCATGTCCAAACTATTCCATAAAGAGCCATGTGCCTGCAGGTTTTTGTTCCCACCAATCAAGAGCACACGATTCGACCAATCAGCTGTCTGAAAACTGAGATCAGTTGATTAAATGAGTCAAGCCTGGTGTGCTCCTGCTTGGTTGGAATGAAAACCTGCAGCCACATGAACCTTTATGGAATAGTTTGGACATCCCTGCTCTACATCCTTCTGAGCCTCCAGAATCAGGAACGCCATGGTTACGAGTGGATGAAAAACAGGGCGACTCGTCACAGATCAGTTTACCCATCAGTAAGTTGAAGTTCCACTCAGCATGTGAAAACTATTCCATTACGTCTTCTTTAGATCTGGAGGAGCTTTGTCCAATTTAATAAAAAATATGGGTATATATGAGTTTCTTTTACCAAGAAAGGGGGTTTAATAAAATGTGCTGTTGAATTGCACCATGGGAAGTGTAGGAAGCAGTGATTTGGAGCTTAATTTATACAATGGATAAAAAAGTCAACCTATTCCAGCTTCCATTCTTTCTTTTTTTCATCAGTCTCTCACAGGTCTAATGTCATCATGGAAGTTCAATACAAAATCACTGCAGTTACCCCTTCATATATATATATACATATATGCTGATTAGTATGATTAGTGTTCTGCTTTACAGTTCATGTCATTGTAATTAATTTAATATAATTAATAATGTAATTACACTGAGGGGTAGTTCAACCAATAAGACACTCTGAGCTCTTTACTGTCCCCACAACTAAACCTGCAGTCTGTCACATTCCATGAGCGGCTGAAAGCTGACAGACACACACATTAAAGGCCTTACAGATGCTGAACAGAGCTGTCAATACAGAGTGGCTGCTAGCTAATAAAAGTGCCTTGGCAGAGGAAGAGAGGAGGACTAAATGTAATCAAAGACATGTTGTCCGACAGACAAATTCAGGTTGTAAGTGTCCAGCTCCAGCCGGCGCTGAGTGCTCCTGACTCTGCTGCTGTCGTCAAATACAGAGCTATTTAACTGAGGTGCAATAAAGGACAGTGATGACATAATGGGATATAATGGGATGCAGGGTGTCCCCCCCCCCCCCAGCTCTACACACAGACCATCTATCAACCTACCTACCTCTCCGTCTACCTCGTTCACACTGGTGTAAATCTGATTCAGAACTTACAGTTAGTTCCATCTGCATGAAAATCAATCAACTCATCGATTTGCATTGAAAATGAAAGAAATGTATATTCCTGCATTTTTCTAAATCACTGATGATTTTTACTTCTATTCAGTTCCACTGCTGTTTTTTTTCCCAGTCAATAAAAATAAAAAGGGTTGGATTATTCTACAACATGATTTGCCAGTATTCATTCATCTGTATGTCTACTGTTCTCAGTAGCAGTGTGTGTGTGTGTGTGTGTGTGTGTGTGTGTGTGTGTGTGTGTGTGTGTGTCATTGTTGTTCTGCCTGTATTTTTTCTTCTTCAACACATAAAATAACTGATCAAATCCCTGCTTTATAAGGCAAATTAAATCAAACATTCTCTTAAATAACCTGCACAGCTGAACACATTTTGCAGTGTGTTTCCTTCTCTCTGCTGTGATTCAAGTCAGTGGTCTTAACCTCTTCAACCCATCTGACAGCTGGGTTTAGCATTAAAAGCGTACGTCGCACACGGGCTTCATTCAAAGGAAATGAGCGTCGGCACAAAAGAGAAACGGCGAAGCCACAAAACAAATGTGGATTTAGAGTGGAATGTATTTCTGCCTGTGTGAGCATCTTATAGCTGCAATCAAGTGCTGGAAAAAGCACCGGTTATTTGGCATAGAGTGATGACATTTTTCTTTTCCTGCTCAGAGCTATATACTTTAGGATTTAAAAATATCTCTTATGACAGAGTAATATTTATAGAATAAAAAAGATGGTGTCAAAATGATCATACGTATGTAAAAAAGCATTTAAATAAACAGCTTCAGCAAATAACATTTGACGGTGTGTCTGGTTCTCACACACACGCACACACACGCACACATACATTAACACACCAATACTACATGTAAATATAGTACATTATGAATTTATGAATAAAACAAACACCATAGCATCGTTTCTATAACCATGATATCTACACACACACACACACACACACACACACACACACACACACACACACACACACACACACACACACACACACACACACACACACACACACTCATGAGAGGAGGAGGGGGGGTGTAGATAGAGAGGTATTCATATCAACTTTTAACTTTAAAGCGTTCTTTAAATGTCAAACTTTCTAAGTAGCAACAAGTCAGAGACAGTCCAGCGTTGTCACTCACTAATCATTATCTTCATTTCTGTTTTTGGCAGCTTTACACTTGTAGTGCACTTATGTGCCAAGTCTCTGGATACACTACACTCTCATGCTCCTGTGAAGCCTTGTTACACTGCAAACTGTTGTCAAACACTCCAGCTGCAACTTCCAACTATTCCCCACGAGTGAGTGGGAAGGGAGGGAAAAGTGATTCTCCAACAGGTCGGGATGTGAAGCAACATGCATGCACCGTCATTCAAAACTTTTAAAAAAAGAAAGTATAGCTCACCGAATCTCAAGACGTGTGGCATCCCATGAGAATATCCCACACAGTGTAATAGCAGCAGTAGAAGCCTGGCGGTGCACCTGAATCTCGCATTAAATATCAGCAGAGAGGTAATCTTCATGGTGCTTGTGTGGTGCACAGGATTTTTATTCCCTGAATCGGTATATTCCCCAGATTTGTTTTTTTCTTTTCTTTTCTTTTCTGTTTCACCCCTTTAACGTGAAGCAAGGCGGCTGCAACAAGATCATGGTATGATCACAACCACCGGCGGACTGGGCAACGGTTTCTCCACATCCATTTGGTCCCCAAAAAAAAGAGAGAGAGAGAGAGAGAGAGAGAGAGAGAGAGAAAGAAAAAAAAAGAAAAAAGGAAAAAAAAAACACTGCGTGTCCAGCTCACTGCGCCAGGAAGAAGAAGAAGAAGCCCTCCGACTCAGCTGCTGAGGAAGATGATGGTAGTGGTGGAGGTGGCGGGGCATCCATGTTAGGCTGGGCAGAGCTTGAAGAAATCCATCTACTGAAAGACAGAGGCACAGATTGGAGGGGGGTGAGAGAGGGAGAGCGGAGGTTTGTGGAGATCCAGCGTGACCGAGTGAGCGTGTGAGTGAGGGAGTGAGGAAGTGAAGCAGCGGTCTCAGCAGCCTCGCCAGCCCGAGCTCCTCCTGCTGCACTGCCGTACAGCATCTGACGTCGAGCCAACACTAGTATTAGGAGAGCTCACAGGGTGGATCGGGCATGTTTCTCGGCTACTGCTGACCACACTTCGCCCTTTGATCTATATCGCCTGCTGAATTTGTCATGCCTCCCTTTTCTCCCTCTTTCCCTCCTCCTTCCTTCCTCTCTGTCCTTCTCTTTCCCTGATGTCGTGTCCCCCGGTCAGCCGTCACTCGCCGGTTCTCCGCTCTGATTTTTTTCTGCCTCGTTTCGGTTCAGTGGCCGTTACTGGCAGCGGAGCGCCGCCGTATAAAAAGCCAATCTATGCATTTGAAAAGATCGCCTAGTGTTTGATCGGAGTCACTCAAGCTTGGACTCATGTGAGGAGTCCGTGAAGCAAACCTGTCACTGTACACTCAACATGATGAATAGCCTCTGCTCGCCCCCCCAATTGTATTTCAGAACTCCCGCTCTGTCTTTGAAATTATAACTTCTTTATATTTATTTATATTCGACTTTTTTCTCAGACTGTGGAGTCTGTTAGATTCGAGTCAACTCTCAACATCCAAGATTTTTATTTAATGTTTGTCGTCTTGACTTGGAATCGCAAGAAGTGCCACATCAGCTCCTTTATTCTATTGAATTATTGACGGTGCTTACATGGTCAGTAAGGCGAAGAAATTTAAGTGTCATATTCAATATTTCCCCCGCCTGTATGGGCTGTGGCCATTATCATTATCACACGGTTAGGCAGAAAATTCCATAAGGGTTTTTCCTAGAAGAAAGAAGCGCAGATGCTTTTTTTTTATCCTGCTGTGTCTGTAAATGTCCAGACAGAGTTTACAGCCAAATTCAAGCTGGTTAATTGGATCTAATACATCTTCTTTAAACTTTCCAACTTAAACATGATCAGATATGCTGCCTATTTATAAATCCATGTGGTTTAAACATTAAGATAATAAAAATAAACGAAGCTGGCCTTTAGTCCGGGGTCGCTTTAATGCAAAGAGTCAGCTATATGTAGATGCAAATATGAAAAGAGTGAACAAATTCTTTACAGAAGACAATCAGGGTTATATTGTAATTTATTATTATATATTGTGAATAAATACAACATGAAGGAAACTGTTTAACATGTAGGCATCAGATGATATAATTTCATTTAAATGTGATTTTGCTTTGCGGGTGTTATTTGGTTGTTGTTTTTTAGCACCAATAACAACAACTATACATTGAAATGTATATATATTAAATGAAGTGTGCATTAAATGAAGTGTGCATTAAAAAGGTTTTCAGCATCGATGTTGTCTTAGCAGCGAGGAGTTTTCAGCACCAAGGACAGAGCCAGTGTTTTAAAGAAGTATTTGCATTGAAGAAGGTTTCACCATGGACAGCGACTCCGGGGCTCCTTTCATATCATTCCCTCAGCCTCCTCTCCTCCTCTGTTCATTTACCTCCTTAATTATCAGCACGATATTGTGCTTGGAGAGACTCCATATGATGGTACAGTTGATGCCTAAAGGTTAAATATTATCTATATACCGCCTTGCTTCCATGCTGACATGCATGTACTGTTACCAGCACCTAAAACAACTCCTCAGACTCAACATTGTTCTTTCTTTTGGAAGTTGAGATGTATTAATGTGAGAGGTGTAAAGAGGCGAAATGTAACTTTAGAATGATGCCAAACACAATTAGCATTAAGTCGTGAGGATAGAATTAGCCCTGGGGGACAACACACAAGTAGCACAACATGCAGGGGAACATGCAAGTTGATTTCGAGGTTTTAAAACAAGATTTATTTTTATTTTTTAATTCTTATACAAATTAGCAAATTTCAGCCGCTGTCGGTGGACTTTTTGAGGTAATATGTGCCCAGTGAACAAAACGTCTGAGATTTGTTTGTCTTCAGTTGCAAAAAGAGTAAATCGGTTGTATTTGAACTCCAAAGATTCTAAGAAGGAACGAACCTTATGAACATAAAGCCGCAGTTCTCTGATAGCCGTGCGTAACGGGCACAAAGGTGCCTATGGAGTCTGCGGGGCTCGCAGGTGAAAACAGGCAGTTGGCACCAATGCATATACTCATCCGGATTTTCCTACATTCGGCTTTTTCCCCCCTACACAGATACTGTAGATTTAGAACTCAACAAATGCCCCTTTGTGCGTTTAAAAAGGGGCTTTTAACCGGCTGAGCGGAGCCTCTCCACCGGGCAGCGCTGCGTGATGATAAAGTTGATTTAAAGCTAATGCGCTCATCAAGTATGAGATTTAAATGCGCGGCTCGTCTTCGCGACTTCCC
The DNA here is from genome assembly GCF_963691925.1 of Scomber scombrus. NCBI lineage: Eukaryota > Metazoa > Chordata > Actinopteri > Scombriformes > Scombridae > Scomber > Scomber scombrus. The sequence continues at coordinate 2,142,270 of NC_084976.1, forward strand.
AACCAGCCTCGCCAACTGGAGACGTTATCTGCGGATCATTCATGAAGCAGATCACGGTGGGCATTTTTTAACGACCCCCATAATGACTTTCAAGCCCCTCAACAGTAAAGGCATCAGCCTGAGGAGGAGGTGGTGGAGAAGGAGGAGGAGGAACTCGGAAAAAAAGGTGACAAGCGTCTCCAAATAGAGGTCGGGCAAAGACACGGGAGGTCACGTCTCTTAGAGGCTTATTAAAACATGAGTCGTAGACTATTTTAGAGACATGTAAGTGTTCTCTTGGTTCTGGATGGGCAGGTTAAACGCGCGTTTGCTCTTATTAACTCCCCAATGAACTTCAAACCTAACCAGCGAGGTGCGTAACGGTGTTTTCTGTGCGTCTTGCCCGTTAGAAACGATGTGAGGAGAAAAAAAGCATTTACTTTGGTTTCATCTGTTTCCAAAGATATCCTGAAAAGATGCGACGCACGAAATAAAATTAAAAAAATACAAAGACAACGCAGTGAAACACATGAATAAATGTAAAGTTGTGAAATAAAGGGCTTACCATAGGTAGAGCAGGAGCAGGAAGAGTCACCAGAGCAGCACAAAGAAGTTGATTTGTTTCTATGGAGGAGCTGAGTCGCTTCCCCCGCACTTGCATCTGGTAGCTCTGCGCTCCGGCCGTAGGGGAGACACGCCTCCTGTCGGACGGCAGGACTCACTGCTTAAAGCAACAGGGGGCACACACGCCGGACCAGGAGGGGGAGGTGGGGGGCTCACTGGCACCAAATCCTGCAGCTTCTCACCGGCGGAGGAGACTGGATGTCAGGTCAGAATAAGCATTTGCACCAGCATCGCAATGCAGTCCATACACATGCTGTGGATGTGAGGCTAACTGGGTGCAAAGGTGCCGTCCACACAGCAGGGTGAGCTTGATCTGATCTTGTAAGGATGTTGAAGATGAATAAATGCACTTTTATTGAAGAATAGAAGATCAATGTTCCCTCTGAGACTCTGGTTTGGTGACCTGTGTCATATCAAATCTGCCGCCATCTGCCGTGACTTGTTTATTGTAAGCAGGGTGCAGTTTAAATTGCTTTTAAGACCAATTCAAATCATTTTTTGTTAGTTAGTTAGTTAGTTTTGTGTTTATTTTTTACATATTTTTGTCAAAAGAGAAGCTATGACAAAGGCTTAAAAGAAAACTAGCGTCATTTCAGCTCAACACTGTGAGCAGGTGGTGAATTATATTCAATTTACAGATTGCATCAGATCTCTTCTTTGTGTTTGCTGGATTAACCGGTGGGAATTTTTGTAGACAAACAACATAAAACATTTTTAAATTTCACTATTTGCAACATTCTCTCAGTTTGCAAATCACTCACTCGCAGGATATTTCATCCAGAAGATTTTTGTAATAATAAAATCAGAAACATCTGCAAAGTATGAATGTTTCTGGTTCAAAGGGTCACACACTGTCAGAAACACAGTGTAGGATCAATGCTACATAGACGCCTATTGTTTGATGACAAATATCAAATATCTGCCTCAGTCACTCTTCTTTTATCCCACACTGACTTACTGTATGTTTCATTTGTATTTGTGACAGCAGACTTTCAACACATTTTATGAGGTGAATGAGATGTCACAAGCAAAGAACAAGTAAAAAGCATGCAATCTCATCACTTCCCCAAACTGTTAGCAGGGGTTAGAAAAGATGTAAATGTACATAGTGTATCTCATGCACAATGACGATAGTTTCCCCTCATTTCAACTTTAAAAGAAACGGACAAAAATGTAGCGAAGAAGAAAATACAGCAACTAGGTGTTGGTTCAGTGAACATACTAGAACTAGAACTAGAACTACAACTAGAACCATAACTAGAACTAGAACTAGAACTAGAACATAAAAACATTCAAAGGTACAGTCAGAACTTTAGGGGGAAAACCACTTATATTCATTATTTAAAAACATTATACATAATTAAGAATTTGAATGTTGCAACTCAGTGTTGAATATTGTGAGAGAAGTTATGCAACATGGGGAAAAATGTATTTATTAATTCTCAAGGAATTTAATGTCCTTTAGTTGATTAACAAATGTGTAAATTTTGATTGGTGTTTTATTGTTAACAGTGTTATCTTGATTTGCTGCTCATTAGTCATTACTGGAAAGTGATGTCACATATCTGACATCTTAGTAATGTCCACAAACAGTATTTGGTCTTAAATGAACTATATACTTAGATATATTTCTAAGATCAGATGCTGAGAAATATAACATGGAGCATCAGTGTATGAGCAGAGACTGGTACAACAACAGGCTCTTGTTTCTGTAAGCAGATGCACAGATGAACACATTGTTGTGTTTGTGTACTGAAGCAGCTCAGAGAAGAGACATTTGTGCTGAAATCACATTTTTATACAACAATAAAAATTAAAAACTAAAAAAAGGACCCTAAAGTGCAACTATAGTGCAGCATTGTACAGTCTGACTGCAGTTGGAATGAAGGACCTGCGGAAGCGCTCCTTCTTACACTTGGGGTGTATTAATCTGTCGCTGAAGGAGCTACAGTACTTAAGACCTTCACAGTCAGATGCAGAGGGTGAGAGGTGTTGTCCATGATGGAGGACAGTTTGGCCAAAACCCTCCTCTCTCCCACCACCTCTATGGGGTCCAGGGGGGCAGCCACAGACTGAGCTGGCTCTTTTAATCAGTCTGTTGATTCGGTTCTTGTCTCGCTCAAAACATCCCCCCACCCAATTTTGGAGGGTTTTCGGTTGAAGTCAACCACCATCTCCCTGGTCTTGCTGGCGTTGACGTGTAGGTGGTTCTGCTCACGCCAGTCGACAAAGTCCATGACGACCTTCCTGTACTCACAGTCGTTCCCCTCTGACACACATCCCACAATGGCAGTGTCATCAGACAACGTCTGGAGGTGACAACTGTCCGTGGAGTAACAGAAGTCTGCGTTATACAGGGTGAAGAAGGAAAGGTGAGAGTACTGTACCCTGAGGGGCCCCTAGAGGGAACTTACTGTCACTTTCTCACTGTTTTATATTTCAAAATTGTATAGAAGCTATAAGAGAAGCCAACAGTCCGCTTCTTAAACTGTGAGCAGATTTAAATGTTTGAGAGGAAAACACACAGATGTCACTGCTGAGAGTTTGGTGGATTAACCAAAAGTTACTTTATAAACTCACTAAAGTCTTTTTAAACAAACTTCATATGTTCTGCTTCTGACACTTGTGATATCATTTAAACAGAGACATTTGAAAAATACTAATTGTTTTTAATTATTAACATTATTAGTATTGTTACATGTTTTTTGTCTTGTATCATCTGTTGGCACATTTTGTACTTGTCTGCAAATGTCTTGGGCCACATAAAGCCCAATTTGATCTTGAGTGGGCCGGACCAGTAAAACCATTATATAATACATATTATAACTTTACTATAATAAACCATGTAGGGGTAACCTGGTAAGACATACTGATAAAAAATGTGTTTAAGCCCACCAAGAAAAAAAAACTGACTTGCAACGTGATTCAGATTTGAAGGAAAGCAAAGTTATCCAGTGGGCCGGAGTGGACCCCAGTTTTGGCCCACGGGCCTTATGTTTGACACCCCTCACCTATAGTCTAACTCAGTGGTCTCCAACCCTGCATGTTTTAGGTATCTCCTCACTCTAACTCGTTATCAAGCAGCTGAGGCTCGTCAAAGGGCTTGATAACGAGTTGATTATTAGAATCAGGTGTGTTAGAGTGAGGAGCTACCTAAAACATGCAGGGCAGTAGCTCTCCAGGAGCAGGGTTGGAGACCACTGGTCTAACTGAACCCAGACATCAGTCACATAACTCTGTAGAATAACATACTTTACATTTCTTTATCTGTGGATGCATTTTTGCCAAAGAAAAGACCTATAGACACAGTAGATGTTTAAATATGTTTATATAATGTATAGTCAATCAAATATTTACTTATTTGCTATAAAAGCACAATTTCTGTATTTTATCACCTTCATCAAATGTTCAGGTTCAGTTTGTGACCAAGGAAATGTTAACATGGCCATTCTTCTACATAATGACTTGCAATGAGGTTAGAAGGTAAAGAAAAAAATCAAGGAAAAAAACAGATTTTCACTCTTCCTAAGCATAGAGAAAATGGGTGTGGAAACAAAGGGTTAAATAAAGATATAGTAAGGATTATAGTAAAAATATATCAAGAAAAAATATTTCTTTTGGTTAAACCAGTAAAAAACCTTAGCCTGATGTGGTGAGAAGCTTCTCTCTGTTTCAATTTAGGTCTGGAGAGTGGAGTGACAGTATCTTGACATTCGGTGAGATAACGTCTTTCACCTCTGGAAACTCTTGATTCATTTTGATTTGCATAGAAACAATTGAAATTACCGCACATGCTCAGCAAAGCCACAGATTCAATGTCTGAATAATTGACTTGCTGAGATAGAAAGCTTATATTAATATATTATGAATCCTCCTCTCGTTTGTGTTGTCGGCATATCGATCAATCAGTGGTCAGGATCAGAAATAAAGGGAACAAAGTGAGGCCATCACACAGAAATAACTGCAATAAGATATACAATTTAGTGGTGAAGGAGGCACATCCCCGCAGTGATGGAGGCCTGATCTGAAGCCACAGTCTGGAGCCGAAATGAAAGGGAGCTTTGATCAGCCCCCCTCCCTCCTTCCCTCTGCAAACCCCCCCCCCCCCCCCCCCCTCCCCCCTCCCACAACAGTGTGCAGCATGAAAAGTTGAATTGTGGGAGCTACAAATAAATAGTCAATGACAGCTCTGTGATCCAACAAGCTCTACTACTCTCACCCATGGGAGATAAAAGAGGCTGAAACCTTTATGAGAAAAAATAAGATATACATTTGAAATGGTGATTAGATTTAGAGAGCACATGATAATGATAGTGATGTACTATAAGATAAACTTAGTTCAAACAAATAGACTTGAATTGATTGTTTAACCCTTATATATTGTTTGTGACAATGTGACAGCTGTAAAAACACCACAAATGTCTTTTACTCTGAAATTTAATGACTTTTCCTAAAGTGGCCCAAAATGCACAAAAATGAAAATATTTTAAAATGTTATACTTTTGTATAGGTGCTACTAATGTTTTACCATTGAGGCTGTTCTGGGTCAAATTATCTCCGTATCTATTGACATGTGTTTTAGGTAAATGAATAGTTAATAGTTTTAATAAGATAGTAGTTTTTATGATGTAGCAGTGAAGACTGATGGCTCTAATGGTTATACAATAAACCCCACACTTCCATAAAGTTCTTGTTATTTTCACTTTACATAAAATACATTTCCATCATTATTGCTATGTTATATTTTCATGTCTTAGGTAAAATAGGACATTATATTGTGTGATAGTAGATGTTTATTCTCCAACAATGAGTGATGTAAAAGCTAAAAAATGGAATTTTGAGGGAAAAGTTGGAATTTTGCCATAAAAGTCAGAATATCTCAGATTTGAGTCGTAACTCAAAGACAAAAGGTCATTTATTTAATGCCAGACCAGCTTCCATGCTCCATGTCTCATTTACAATACTCACATTAGCTTTCCATCCAAATAAAGTCATTAAATATAGTTGATTTTTTTAAAAAGGATGTGATGTGTTGGAGTTGACCAGGAGATCAAACCCTAATAGAAAACACCAGCTTCAATTTGTACAGAGTACTCCCCACGCACAGCTGGCATTTTCTATCAGGTGCAGAACATAAGTGACAAGTAAAAATGAACCACCACACACTATACTGACTTTACTGTGACTCACAATCAAAGTGAACATATCACAGAGGACACAACACCAATAATCTACTACATAAAATACACCCCTCAAAAAAACATTAGAAGGTCAATACTACACAGTCCCAAAAATGACATCATTCTACGTGTAATGAAGTTCATAAAATAAAAAATCTCCATAAGTTGAAAGTAAAGTCAGTTTAGAGTGTTTTTTTTATTTTTTTATTTTTTTTTTTACTTTTCACCATCTTAAATCTGTTGGATTTAACTGCAGTGAATATCTGAAGAGGAAAGAAAGTGTTTTCTCTTTGGAGTAGAAGGCATGCTGTAACAGATCATACCACCCACACCATTATGAGGGGTGCTGTGAGTCTACGTCCTCAATATCCACCCAGACCTTCATCATCATCCTGGGTTAATATGTGTTATAACATGTCTCATAGAGAGTGTGAGATTTGATTGACAGCGACATCTCTGTAGCAACTTAAAGGCACTATATGGAGCCGTGGGTCTGAGTTCAGTTTGTCTCATGCATTCACACGAGGATGCACGTGCACACAGGAGGATGAGACACATGTTTAGACATATGTTTAGAAGCACAACAATGCTACAGAAAAAGTAGTGAAGAAGAAGACTGTGAGCTAGTGAACATGGATGTAAACAATGCAGGATTTAAAACAATGTTTTATTAAGAAGGTGATGCATTTAACGCTTTAGTAACCTCAGTAGAGGAGAAAGTGCTCAGGATTACAGGATGTCTTACACTGAAAATGTTTATCGAAGCTCCACCAAAGAGAATCAAAGTATTATCAAAACATATTTGATGCATGATGTCACCATGATTCTGAGCACACTGTTCAAGGATAGTACCACATATACTCTATGCCCATAAATGGTCATACTCAATGCATCTACAGCATATGGAATTAGCCTATTGGTTCATTATTCTACAAACAAGGAAACACAGTTACCCATCTGTAGGTTTAAGGAGTCAGATAGTCATATCCTCTGACCTTGTTGCCACAGCAACACTGTGTCACCATTACCAAAGTGACTCCTGCTTTCCCCTAAACACCACAAACAGTTGCCTTCACTGGAAAGAGACAGTATGTAAGATTTTAGTGCTGCCTTTACTGTCACCTCAAGGCCCACTCTTGACCCTAAATATGGAAAATTCCCTACAACTTTAGCTATGTGACTATGTGTTAATTGATTAACACACTTCGAAAAAAGGAACAGAATAAGAAAAAGAAGAAAGAAAACATGTATAATTATAATATATGTATTATAAGAATAACAACTGCAGCTGGGAGCTGGTGTGTGGTCCTGACAGCTTCTCCTCCCAGCAGCTGCTAACTCATCTTATTTTGCTAGAACCTCACTCTAAACCCAAGGGTTTATTATTATATGTAACTCTAACTTCACTCAAATGCACTCTCTTTTTTTTCTTGTCTTATTTCTTTCTTTCTTTTTTTCTGTGTTGGTCACAGTCACCATAATAACCTGGATACTCACCTCCTCTTTTTTAACAGATAAATGCAACACACACACTAGTGTTTGTAGTACTCGAGATCGGTCTTGGTCTCGAGACCACATTTTAAAGGTCTTGGTCTTGACTCGGTCTCGGACGTGCTGGACTCTGGATTTTTTGAACCAATAATATTTTACATTGAAAGTTTTAACGCTGCCACCGGGCCGTCCCCTCTACTAATGAGTGTTTTACACAGCACACTGGTGTTATGTTGAAGTCTGTTCCACCTATACATTTCTACACTTCATTATATTGAATGGTGTTCCTAATATTTTGTCCACTCCATTAACATACATGATAGGGGCAAAATATTAGGAACACCAGTCAGTATAATGCACCCAGTATGCCACAATTATCACTTTTTGACAATGTTAAAAAAAAGTAGAGTTTATAACAGAGCAGTTGTATTGGATTGAATGATATTGCACAGGTTTACTTAATGAAGTGGCCGGTGACTCTATATGATCATATCACACAGCCCTACTGTACATCCATTAGTACTTTACTAACATTCTTACATAAAGCTTTTCTTTTTAGCAGAGGAATAATGTAAATGTTGAGCCACATGATTATGATTACAGTAATGGTCTCGAAAATGGTCTTGCATTGGTTTGGTCTCGGTCTTGACTCGGTCTCGCCTCCCCTCGGTCTTGGTCTCGACTCGGCCTCGGGTTAGGTGGTCTTGACTGCAACACTAACACACACACACACACAAACTCAAACTTAAACTTATGCCCTTCACTGCATGTGTGTGTATGTATTGGTAATGTAACAGTTGTCTCAGTGTTTAAAAGCATCCATGCATGTTGTGTCACTGTCTGTTTAATTACCTGCTGTGTTAGGCTCCACCAGTATAAAATAGAAATCCAGATTCTTTTTATTCTAAACTAATTAGATGACTTTATCCAACACATCCTCCCACATTTCCAAACAGATTTAAAAATGTGTTTATTATATTTTTAGAAGTTAAAAACTAAATCTCCAACCCGATTGAACCATTCAAACAGATACTGAGTTCAGTGGGTCATGATGTAACAGTTCCACATATAAAACTAGCAGTGACACTGAGCAAAGGAGAAAAGAAAAGTTTTAGTAGTTGACTGAAAAGTAGTTTACACAGTTGATCACTGAGGACTGACGGCTCATGTGATGTGATAATGAATGAAGATTCATTAAGATGACAGAAGTGTGTGTGTGTGTGTGTAGGGGGGGGGGGGGTCTCACACAGGTCTACCTGAACAAAATCACTTACCAAAAAGTATCTTCATCAAGCGAGTGAAGACAGTGTGTGGGTGTTCTCTTTTTCCTTTTTAACAGGTCTCACAAATAAAAAAAAACAAAAAAACTACACACTAAAACCAGAACCAACCCTGTGAAAGTCAGACAGCACAAGATAATAAGATGATCAAATCTGTGATTTACATTCCCTAATTCAATCCCCAACTCATTTCTAAGAAAAGAAAAGAGAAATAGAAAAGAAAAGATGAAAGAAAAAGAAAAGTAATATAGAAAAGAAAAGAATTACTGCACATACACATAATAAGTTGTATATATGCATCATGTTCACACAGATAGCAGTACACACATATATATATATATATGGTGAATGTGCCCTCAAACAAAGACACATACAAAACACAAAAGAGCACATGTGCTTGTTCTAGGCTATTCACACACTCAGTACTGTATGTAAGTACAAGATAAGCCTCATAGCTACAGCTGCTCAGCTGTGTAGTTACTGTTGTTTCATGTCACTTTGAACCTTTGGTGAGAACATTAATATTTGACAGTGATAACAGTAAAACTGAACCTGATGCTCTGCACTGTATCATAAAACATGTGTACACACTGAGATAAACACAACACATCCTCTTGATCCTGGTCTGATCCTGGTCTGATTCTAGTCTGATCCTGGTCCTGGCTGATATCTCTTTCTGTTAGCTACAGATGTGTTTGTGTGTATCAGATGCAGTATGTTGTATAATAAAGGTCTTATATAAGCTTTTTTGCATTATGAGTAATTTTACTTTTGATACTTTAAAGTAAATTTAAGTAAATACATTTTGGAATGTTCACATGGTCCCATTGCTTCTTTTGTAAAGACTGACAATACCTCTTCTACCACTGATGATAACAAATATTCAGTTTTCCACATCCCAATGTTCTGTATATCACATACAGTATGTTGTCCATACATATCCATCAGTTCATTATCTATACCTGCTTATCCCGTCATGTGTCCCATGGGTGTTATCCATGTCAGGTCTTATCCTGTAAGGGGGGTCTGGAGCCTGTCCCTACAAACTGGATCAGTCATCAGTCTGTCACAGGGCTCACATGTGTAAATAGAAGGTGATTTAGCTCATGGTTACATAACAGCGTCTGATTTTTAAAACTCTATCTTTGTATAAAAGCGACATAAAGCAACTCAGTCTCTTCTTCTTCACCTTTTTTCAGTTGCCGAACAAAACTGTGCATTATCTGGTGGGGAGAAGAAGAATAGACAGCCGGGCTGACCAAATCACTGTTTTATGGCAGCAGTGGTACCTGACAAAATCCACATGAATACAGGTTAATGACTACAGCTGTGCTGCATCATCAGATATATCCACATTTAAAATGAGTGTGCTGGACAGCTACAGCAGGTAACTCTGCCAAGTGACAGCTTCTGTTCAGTGTCCTCCTGCTGTCTATAACCAGCTCTACTGTGTTTGAATGCACATATGTGTTTAGAAAGCATCAATAGTGGATCTGACTGATCAATAAATGTGTGATTAAACCTTGATTCATGTTTCAGAGAGCAGATAGAGTGTATTTTTTAGCTTTTACATCACTCATTGTTGGAGAATAAACATCTACTATCACACAATACCATGTCCTATTTTACCTAAGACATGAAAATATAACATAGCAATAATGATGTAAATGTATTTTATTTAAAGTGAAAATAACAAGAACTTTATGGAACTGTGGGGTTTATTGTATAACCATTAGAGCCATCAGTCTTCACTGCTACATCATAAAACATCAGCATCAGCATGAGTAAAAGTTAGCTGTGGTGTGTATTCAGCTTTCAGCTATATTGACATTTAAAATGAGTGATTACAGACAGAGGTTTGAGGGGACAAAGTTCTTCTTATCTTCATTCCACACAGGCCTCATTCTTCACTGGTCAGCTTATATCATAATTTTGCAAAAAGCTAAATTTCCTCCACACAAACACACACACACATTTAAAGTGGATTAAGGGCTGAAAGTGAGAGAAAATGATGCCTTACATATTTACCAGCTTATTGTTGATCTTTGAGTCACAGTCTTCCAGGAAACCTACATGCAAACTTGCACATTTCACACAGAAGCCCCTGCAGGTGAAGTCAGGGTCAGATCAATGCACCCACTAACAGTGCTAAACACTTAGCCACATGTTAATGTAAGGTAATGTTCACAACTAGTGATGCAATGGATTATACACCTGTAGGCTGCTAGTGTAAATGCTACAGTAACACACACTGCAAATTGAAATATATCTGAAAATACACTTAAGAGCCACCATCACTCCACACATCTAAATAAATGTATTCTGGAATATCAAATTGAGTAAAATGTTGTGATTGTGAGTCATTTTAAACCATTTAAATCCTTATTTCACTTTTCCACTGCCATTTTCTCTAAGTCTCAGCCTGTTAGAGGCCGACTGGAGAGGATGGGAAATGCTACCGGTGCTGTATGTGTAGTATTTAAAGAGAGGGAATTAGCCAGTCAAGTGCTCTTATTGCGTGCATTTTCATCCCTTCTGTGATTCAGCCGTGTCACCGCCGCAGCCACCAGTGCGTTTCTCTCCAGCTGACATCCCGACACGTAAAAGCCATCAAGTGTCAAACTTAAAAGGGGTCATTTTTAATATATTCCGCTGCACATAGAATTGGTCCACAGCCCTGTCAAAGTACTCTTATAATTGCTTTAAAAAATCTCACAGCTGGAAGCCGGTTAGAAATAGAATCATTCTCTTTCAGGCACGTCAGTAGATTTCACTATCAGTCTGCCAGAGACGTTAGAGTGATTTACTGTGTCCAAAAACAAGTGTGGACAACACTGCAACACTAAATAGAGCTGGTGTACTCACACTCAGTTATTCAGTGAA